>NC_065531.1:49060258-49360258 GCF_020184175.1 Aphis gossypii
GCTGATAATCATGATAAGTTAGTAGATAATTAGTTTTATTTCATGGCTTAAAAATAATACTTGAATTTAGCGGGAATAATGTTGTGGACAGCTCGAAATGCACCACTTGTCATCTCTTGTGCTAATGCTGAATTAATTGAAGGATCATAGGTAGTCTGTCCGGTCAGTCCATACTCTTTCATGTATTCGTCTCCTAAATGTTAAAATATATTTAAATAACTTGAGCCTTTAATTTTATCGTATCTTAATCAATAATATTGTATTATTTTATTTAGTGATTATTAAATATATAATAAATACTAAATAACATTTACGCTTTAAATTACTTCCAGTTATAATACGTAGATGGATAGTATGTGCAGTTTTGTATTAGTTTTCAAAATTTAATATGTTTATAATTTTATTTATTACGGTAAATTATCGACGAGGTTTCCATCTTATCAAAGTTTTACTGTATAATTAAAATGTGATGGTTTAATTCATTTTTTTATTTTAACTAAGCAATAAAATGTTTGTTTTACCTAGAATAATTGGCAAGAAATCATCATATGTTATAACTTGTATAATTGCACCAACGATTCTGCGAGTTTCTTGGTAAACTCTTTCGTCGGACCATGATGGGTTTAATATATGAAGTTCATCAGCCAAATGGTTGTGATATCTCAAAAATAAATTTTGAAACAATGCAATAGCCAAATTCTGATTGACGTTTTTATCGCCTGTAAAAAAATCAATTTAATAGGTTGATGATTTACACAACATTATATTTTTTAGTTTAAATTACCTGCAGCGAATTGAATATTAGATTTTCCTAACGGACCATCTTTAAATTCTGAATCAGGGTTCTGTGGACAATATTCTTCGTTTTCTAATATCCGTGACCGAAGTTTACCATTTTCAAATGTTCGAAGACCATCAGCTATTTTTTCGTCTGAACCATATACGTGAGATGCATCTATATACTGTGTATTTCTATTGAGCTAAAAACATTTTTAAATTCTTAAATTATTGATAGACTAAAATGATGTCATTAACTATTATCGCATAATGTAAAACAAAAAAAATATGTATTAAACGAAATTATAATTTTAAAGAATAAGTATACTTTATGCAAGTACTATTGATTTAATAAAATTGTAGCTTTTTCTCTAAATATTTTATAATGATTTGAATAAATGACTAGCTACTTGAATACTTACGATAGTTCTGGGTGTTAGTGGACAACTAAAATTCACAGAAGGCATAGATCGAACAAATTTAAACAGTGATACATTGTATGGGCCATATACTGGGTCGTCTGCTGCTATTGGTATGATGGTTGAACATTCAAAAGGAATTTTGGTTTTGTCTTTTTCAAAACAATGATCCAAATCAGCTTAAATTACAATCACACAAAATAAGACATATTATAAGGTGTGTAATTATTGTAATACCAGTTTCTAAGTTTATGTTTTTATGTAGGTATAAATATATAACAATTGGTTTTTTTTTATATGTAAAATGTATATCATACTAAACTTCTTTGTATCTTTGTATACATGAAAATATAATATGTACAATGTACATCATAACATAATATACGTCTTTACAATTAACTTGTTTTCTAACTAATTTTATAACGTGATTGCTGTATTTTTACATTTACATATTTTTATTATAAAATGACTGTAAAATAATTTGTTACAAACATTAAATTTTTGTGTATACGGTAATTCAAAGAATACAATGAATATACATATATTTTAGTAATTTAAATAATACCTGGAGTAGTAGCATTTCGAATATCATCAGGATAAAACGATACATCATGTGTCAAAAATTGTCCCCATGGAACTAATAACTCATTATTGGCATGATCAAAGTTATGGATTTCTCTCATATAAAATAATTTTAAACCTACTAGCCTAGCACTAGGCAATGGTTTTCCGTCCAATTGAACTCTAAACGTATTATTACCTGAATAAAATCAACACATCAAACTTTAAACTTAGTATTTATACTTTATACCTAATACGATAAAATTTTTAACAATTAAAATTCTTAATACTTAAATAAAGTGTACAATAAATGTAAAAATGTATCGGTACTATAAATATTGATAATAATTAAGATGTACCTCATTTTTTAAATGCTAATATAAAAGCTAAAAGTGGTATTATTTGTTGGTTTGATATTAAAAATTGAAATGATATCATGTGAAATGAATTCGTTATTGTAATTAATCGATATTAAATTTTCCAGTTAATATTTTAAAATAGTTAATTAAAACAAAAAATTAATTAACAGAGTGTGAGTGTATATGTTTGAGCAGATTTATACATTTTAGTTTTACTGTGGTTTTATTTATTTTGATAAATTAACTCCAAATGATAGTTTTTAGAGAAAAATGAATACTTATATTGTATTTTTAGTAAAACAAATAGATACCAAATGGTTTTTTTTTTTTTTAATATTTATTATAATTATCGTTAATTACCATCATCGAACTCGGCATTCATCAGCCGGTAAAATGGTGTTAATGCTGCACCCCAGCTAGGGTTCTGCAAATTGTTGCACGAACCATTGTATGTCCTGTATTTATCGTTTGGGTTACAGGTAACAACTGGGGCACATTGTTTGAAGTAGTCTTCATTAGTTGTAGCTAAGCTTGACAACCTAGAGGTTGGATGTGCTTTAAATATAGCAGCATTTGCCTCCAATCCGACAAAACTATTGGTATTTGGTGAACCATTTTTATGGCAAAATATGTATACTATAATAGTTGCAGTAATAACAATTATTAATATTACTATAAAAAGGGTAAACCATGGTTTCTTCCAAAATGATTGTTTTTCTGCCTTGGGTTTTAGTAACGGACTAGAACATAAATATTTTTATTTTTTATTTCTATTACATAATTATTTACCTATATTATTAAGAAACAATTAAGTACATATTACTTATCATAGTTATAAACGTAAGATTTTATTTTTTCGTTTCTTGAACTTTTTATGTTAGGTTAGTTTAGTAACTTACTATTAATATTAATTATAAGTGGCTAATTTAAGTACCTACTGAACTCTATTCAGCTAATATATCAAAAGGGAGTAATTAATAAAAACCGAAATATTTTTAAAAATATTCATACTAAATCATAAAAATAATATTCATAATTCGCTGCAATTTAAGATTTAATTTGGTTTATTTTAAAAACATTAATAATCGCATACTTTTATAGAAGTTAGTTACCTATCTATATAATTTATTATATAATAAATAATAATTAATAGATAATATTATATAATATCTAAATATTTGATTCTCTAATTATCTTTAATTACAATTTTGACTTTTAAGTTATGTATTCAAATTATGTTATTAGAACCAAGTAGGTATAACATTTTAATCAGAATTAATCGAATTTTAAATAACATAGGTATATTTTATAATATTATGCGATCAGGTCACGGCGTCAAATTATATTTGACACCTGACATTTCAGAGATTACTGAATAAATTATTTTTATTTTCTTAAGTACCTAACTAATATCGAAATATTTGATAGCACTATGTTGATTATTGTTACACATTTTAATTTAACGAATTTACGTATTTCGCCTGTGAAATACATCATTAATTATATTTGTAAATTTCCCATTTAGCTACAGGTTTTGAATATCTAATTGCAATATTTTCTGCTTTTAACTGGTTAATTATTCTATAAATAAACTGAGAATAGTGACAGGTAAAACTATCAGACATAGTGTTGAAGAATGCCTAGCTCTGGTGAAGGAATAGATAATATATTAATATAATGATTAAATAATGACAACATCTAAACGCTAAATTAGCTACGTAATACATATTCATCCGTTGAAGTAAGAATATTGAGTTTTGACGCTAAATAATTATTTTATTATACATGGTTATTATTATTGTTTTAATTTATTCATTAATTTTATTTATATTATTTTATTATTATTTGACGGATATTATTTTACTTCCCATCTGTACACCAATAACATATATCTTATGCAATACAAACGATTTAACACTAATATATGTATTATAATGTATTATAATTCATAGAATGTTTTCTGTATTGTAAACTGCGACGCATATTGAAACAAGTGTAATATAATTGACAATATTTTAAGAAAGTAGGTGCTCAATGTGTTACAAAAATTCCAATACATCATTATTCTTCAATAAAAACTGACAACATATCTATTTTTTCAAAATTGATAATAGCCAAATTCGAGAAACAGTTTTACAACTCATTTTTAAACATTTTTTTTCATTTCTTGACTTATTATTTAACATATACTTGGAGATGCTATAAAAATATTAGGCAAACTAAGCTCCTCCTCCTTCCTTACTATACCATAACCAAGGAGCGTCTACTTCATTAGTAACTTATCTCTATTAATATTAAAAATCATCGATACGTATTATGTATACTCATATACAATGATTTTTTTTATAAGTATAAACAGAAGAAAAATTAATTGCATGTAATCAGAATATTTGAAATTATATGAACAACTTAATACGTACACGATATTTGTTTATAAGTGATATCTTAAAATTAAATTAAATTAAATTTACGATTAAAACACGTAGAAAATATAAAGATCTTATAATATGATTCATATTGACTTTATCGTTTAAAAGAAAAGAAAAAACAATAGAAGTGAAGACAATATTTACTAGTTCAACTTAACTAGTAAAATATTATAAATAATCAGAAAGATTTGGTGATTTAAATATAAAACGTACAGCTATAGGTTTACTTTTAAAATGAAAAACAGATTTCATACAAATTATAATATGTAGGCATCAAAATTATAATTTATTGTTATAATTTAATCGACGTATTTTTAATAAATTCTGTGCACTATATGAATTCTCGATAGGTACTAGCTGGGTGTTTTTTATCCTATAAATTTTATTTAACTATATAATAAATATATGACGTTATAAATAGTAATTTAAAATAAAGATTACAGACAATACTCACTCAGTTTCAAACGGCGATGAGTTATCGACCTTTTTAAAAATATTAACCATTTTAAAATAAACCGATCGGAATGAATTACATATTTTAACTGAATTAGAGAAAATGTGTTGTTATACCTGCACGAAACATTTAAGAGTATGTAGGCAATATTACATAATTACGTACTTCCATAGTCCGCTATACCTATCAGGTTCACATCTAATATGATAATATGTTTTACATAAACAATTATATTTATAGAGGCGGGTACAATACCATAAAAATAAATTGATTTATTGATGAACGATATAAAATTGGTACACAAGGCCAGTTCAATTTAAAATCGTATAGTGAAAAAGAAAATGAACTTGTCTAGTTTTCAAAATTTTGAGGGGTGGTATAATGCCCGATTTTCCATTGTTGGCCACATCGTGAATAATTTATTTTTATGTTATTAAAATTTTTACATTTATTATAGATTATTATTATTTAAAAAATATTAAAAATTTAATATAACCAAATCAAGTACTGTGAAAATCAATTCAACAATTAAACCAAGTTTGATACAAACTATTGATATCATTACTTTGATACAGATTATATTATAAATGTATTTATAAAACACCTCCTCAATAATTTAAATAAACAATTTTTTTTTTGTTAAAAAATTAATAAAATTGCAATTTGTTTTTTCTGTCTTATAAAAACAATTAAATACATTACACTTGATAGGTCTTTGATAAAATATGTTATCATATCTATCTAACACTTTAACATCACTATATATTACATAATAAATTGAAGTTACTTAGTGAACTAATATCTATATATTTTTTCAAACTGAAATGTTAATAATTTATTAAAAATTAACATTGATGAATCTATATATATATATAAATCAATCAAACCTGCAAATTTGACCACCAATAATTTTAAGTGTATTAGATTAAGTCAAAATAAAACAATTAATTTTGATATTACGTATTCAAATAACACTCTCGATTGAAAATTTAAAAATCTCATGTTTAGGTATGTTATATTTTATTCATGAAAATTATTATTTCAACTCTATCATTCAATCTAATACAATTTTATATTCATTGTCTTTATTTCCAGAACCTGAGTTTCGTTATGGAATAATGTTAAATTTTAAAAAATCAATCTGTTTACAATATTCCCACTCTTTGTGCTATTTCGTAATGACCACATATTTAATAACTCACTATAAGATAGTCATTCTAGTGAAAATTTAACGCAGTTCCTATTGAACGTTTGTGATTATCTAATGATTTTTATAATAGGTATATTATAATAATGCTTACAATTTCAGTGTATTGTTCTTTAGCGCTATTATTGTTATTTAACTTTGAATGTGTAGTAAGTTTTTTACAGAATTATTTTCTTTTACCTAAAAATAAGCTATTATTAACATAATCTACTAGATAGAAAAAACAATAAATATATAAATAAACAGTAAAAATAATTATAATTTACTATTGTATTTTATTAATTTTTAGAATAGTGACAGGAGGTTCTATGTGGACTACGAAAGAAATGAATTCATCAAAGACGGCAATGCATTTCGATATGTTTCGGGATCAATGCATTATTTTCGAGTGCCTAAACCCTATTGGAGAGATCGTATACGCAAAATGAAATCTGCCGGTCTTAATGCAATATCGTTGTAAGTACCCACAAATTAAAAAAAAAATGGATGTATGTTTGAAAAATTTTAATGCTATATTGGATTTTAAAAATTTTATTTAAAAAAAATAAGAATAGTTAGATTTACATTTTTTCAAACACATTTTTCATACAAAATTCGCTTCGTATTGATGCAAAAAAAAAAAATTATTACCTACATCAAATTCTCGGTAATGTTACAAACATTTTAAGTTATAACTAATTGTTTACTTGTTAAAAAAAACTATATTTGTAGACATCGAAATTCTCAAAAAGTTATTTTGCATATTTTTATATTAAAAAAAAAATGTATGTTGTTGTTAAAAACTATACCTGAAAATGATAACGGTAAAACAGTGAGAAAAATCGTTTTTATTTTTAATATTTTATTGAAATGAATATAAATTATGTAAAATCATATTTTTAATAACAGTAATATTTTTGAGATAATGAGTATTCACTGTTAAAAAAAAATCACCCTGTATTACTGACTGCTAATGTTGTGCGAGCAGATTCATTTTTAATAGGATATTTTAGTTTATTTTTACCTTCGCTAATTGTAATCTATAAAAAAAAGATATGGGTCGAGTTATAATATACCCATACAATCTTTATTCAGTGTAATAAAAAACATCGTAATTATAAACAGTAATTAAACAGTACGGAATATCTCAATAAGTTTCTGGGTATTTCAGTAAATTAATATATTATAATTATCATTTATTGTAACTATACTTGAAACGTAATGCCTATATATTATATAATATTATCATTATTATTTTATGTCTGATAGATCATTGATTTTATTAGTTGTGAAAAAAATTATTATTTTAGTAATGTTTTAAAGTTTAAAAATTCAATTATAACATAAGTACCTAGTGAATATGACGTAACGTCGAACGAGCGTTTTCAAAACCATTAAGTAAGT
This sequence comes from Aphis gossypii, assembly GCF_020184175.1. Lineage (NCBI taxonomy): Eukaryota > Metazoa > Arthropoda > Insecta > Hemiptera > Aphididae > Aphis > Aphis gossypii. The sequence continues at coordinate 49,067,848 of NC_065531.1, forward strand.
ATATCATTATTGTATACTTTATGTGGAATTGAAATATTCAAATTTCACAAACATTTTCTCGACATGACAATGTTACCATGAAGACTAAATTATTATATAGTTTATTTAATGTGTTTTTCATATTATTATATTAGTGCAGCGCCATAGCTTTTGATAATTTTTTCAAAGTGATTATTGTACAGCAATTGGACCAATAAATATTCGACTATGACACTCTAGACTTTTAAGTCGATACACCATGTCACCATGTACTGTAGAATGATGTCAATAGATTTGTGATAAGTAAAAATAGCTTAAACTAGTCTTAATATTCTGAAGATTTTAATGTATATAGGAAATTATAATTTAAGTTTCTTATTTTTCAAGATTCTACGTAAAATTTTTTTTTATTATTATTTTAAGTCATATAATATGAGATAACAAATCTTACGAAGATAAATCTTTAATACCAAATGTTATCAACATTTTAAATTCAAATGTTCTTCAAAAACTCATGTGACTTAATAACGATTATTATGATTTTTTCAATTCCATTAAAGTACTTATGAAAAGTATTGTATTGATTTTTCAAATCTTGTATTTAAATTAATAATTCTAAAAAATTAAAAATGTTTAAGTGAGTTATACAACAATTTACTTGATTAGCATAGGTACAACTAGAACCAAATAAGCCAGAAGATTAGGAAATCATGAACTTATTTTTCCACTTTCATTCTAAATGTTTACATTTTTAAGCAAAAAATAATAAATATGCATAAATATATATATTTACTTCATATTTTATTCACCAAATTTCAGTTTTATGAAATAAAATATATAATATAATCTATCATCTAAGTTACATATATTTTTATTTTATTATCGTTCTTAAATAAATTATAAATATATCGTTTAATATTGAAAGACGACAAATTTTAAATACCAAGCAGTAAATTATTATTCTATTTTAACTTTATAGTTTATTTTTATATCAACTCAAAAAAGTTAAGTTTCTTTTAACAGCGAATTAAATAAATTACTTTTTTAACTTAGATAGGTATACAATTAACGACATAGGTACCTAACTAGTTAGGATGAAAACAAATTTAATATTTTAACTTCACTAAACATTTTCAATTAATTAATATTAACTTTTGTATTTGGAGAACTATGAAAATATTTAAGAAGGAGGATTATACTAATAATATATCATTGAGTATGATAAACGATTCTGAGAGGAGGGTGTACCGTCAATTGCGCGTGGTTATTTCAGCGCACGTTAATTGGGCGCGGTAAATGTAGCGTACGACAACTAAGCGCATACAACATCTTGGCGCACGACAAATTGGCGCATATGACAATTTAGCGCGCGACGATTCAGCGCAACAAATATTATATTTATGTCTAATCGATTTATACTGTTATCGATGCAGCAGCAGTAGTTATTACCTAGATAATCGAAATAATCTGATATAACTAGCATAAAATAATTTAGTGCAATATCTGATATCTGCAACAGTGCAACTGTGGTTAGTGACTAGTGTACAACGGCTGGACAATATTCAAAATAGTGTATATTATAATTTATTAATTGAATTTATAAACTATATAATATAATTATGGCTTTACAATACATAACAAGTCAAAGAGGAAAACAATTATTAATTAATATACAATAATTATAGTCATAGACAGGACCGACGAAATGAAAATAAAATAATTTGGAGGTGCAATGAAAATCAAAATTGCCCAGGACGGGTACATTCATTGGATAGTAAGTACTAATAATAATTAATACTTTAATAATATTTAATTATAAATTGTATATTAAATAATTTTAGATGATATATTAAAATATGTAGACCATAGTCATTTATCAGACGTTGCTAAAATTCAAGCAAGAAAAACGGTCGAAAAAATCAAAACTCTTGAGAAGGAAAACAGTTTGACAACTCGTGCAATTATTGGAGAAGGCTCTTCACAGGTTGATAGATTTTAATATACCTATATAACGTTTGGTGTTTTTTTTAATATTAAAAATATTATAACAGACATAATATATATATGATATAATTTTAATTTTTTCGACCTGGAAAAATTTAGATCTTCTGACATATTCAAAACACTGGTTTGCTGACGGTACATTTTCATCGTGTCCTAATTTATTTTATCAATTATATACAATACATACAACACAATTTTCTAATGTCATACCATTGGTATATATATTGTTACCAGACAAAAAAGAAAGCACTTATACTGCAATGTTCCGTAATTTAAAATTAATAAAACCAGATTTAAATCCTACTTCATTTTTGATTGACTTCGAAAAGGCAGTAATGAATTCTATTATAACCGAATTTCCACAAACAAAAATTCAAGGTTGTTTTTTCCATTTAAGTCAAGCCATATGGAGGCATATACAAGAATATGGTTTTTCAACTCAATATTGTAGTGATCCTGTATTTGCTCTGGAATTGAGAAAATTAGCTGCTCTTGCTTTCGTTCCAACAGAAAAGGTTATAGAATATTTTGAAGGTCTTTTAGAAAATGAATTTTATACAAATAACGAAGAACTGTTGTCTCCACTAATTTCATACTTTGAATGTACTTGGATTGGAAGTTTAGACAGAAGAGGAAAACGAAGATCTCCCTTATTTTCAATTGATATTTGGAATTGTTTTAACCGTTTGAAAGATGATCTCCCAAGAACCAATAACAATATTGAAGTCTGGCATAATGGGTTTTCTGCTCTTTTAACGTCTTCACATCCAACTTTATGGAAATTTATCAATTGTTTAAAAAAAGAAGAAAGTATTAATAAGATGGCTATCGAGCAACTTATTGCTGGAGATGCACCACAAAAAAAAATTAAATATAAAGATACAGCAAAAAAAATTTTACGTATATGCAATGATTTTGAAAACCGACCAATCAATGATTATTTACAAGGGATAGCTCACAATCTAAATTTAAATAAGTGATTTATATTATAATATAATATGCATTTAGCAATATCTAACATTATATTTTTTTAACAAAATTTATTTGTATTTTATTATATTTATTAGGTTTAATTAATTATATAGCTCACAATCTAAATTTAAATAAGTGATTTATATTATAATATAATATGCATTTAGCAATATCTAACATTATATTTTTTTAACAAAATTTATTTGTATTTTATTATATTTATTAGGTTTAATTAATTATATAGTTCACAATCTAAATTTAAATAAGTGATTTATATTATAATATAATATGCATTTAGCAATATCTAACAATATATTTTTTTAACATAATTTGATTTGGTATTTTATTATATTTATTAGGTTTAATTCATTTATATTAATTAATTAAGTTTATAATTTATTATAAAAAAAAAGTGACTTGTCGTGCGCTGAAATATCGTAGAGCTGACTTTTCTTGCGCATAAATGTCGTATGCGCTGTATTATCGTTCGCTGAAATATCATCGCTGAACTGTCGCGTGCTAAAATGTTATCGCTGATTTGTCGTAGATCCGAGAGGAGATGGTCTATTAACCTATACCACATTAAGTATACTTCGTGATATGTTTTGTGATGTAAACTACTATTCAATTAATTAATTTTATTATTAGGTAATAAAACAATAGATTTAATTTTTTTTTTTCGTAAAAATGTATTAAAAAAAACCATTGTGTTTATAACTTTGAAGTATAATAATACACATCAAAGTTTTATGTTTCCATGAATGTTTTTAAATTACCTACCTATAAAAGATAATGAATATTGTTACTCATACTTTAAATATGGAATTTCGTTCAAATATAGTACAAATATTTGGTTTCAATATGAAATATTCACGAAGAACTTTGTATTCAATTTTCAAGTCTTAGTTGTAAAAATTACACTTTTTCAAGTTTTGGTTTTTTTTTAATTTTTTTTTTTTTTGTATATGCTTATGTAAATATATTTTACAAATGTATTTTAAATATTTTTACACATCCATTAGAATAACTTATGTGGGATCTTGTTTTACATGTCCAAGCTATTTGGCCAAACGATAAAAATACCACATAAATAATCTTACTCACCTTTAAAGAAATAAAACTAAAAAAAAAAAAATGAATATGTCTATAAATATCTCAAATAGTCAATATGTTTTTTTTTAAAAAAATCTATCATGTTAAGAAAATGATCATATAATCATTTTGTGAAAATTTAAAGTATCTACAGCTATTTGTTTTTAAGTAACCAAAAAACAAAATTAATTTTGTCAAAAATTTGTCCACAAAATTCCCATTTTTGTTAATTTTTGTTTTTCTTTTTTTTCACTATTATTTTGAAAAATAATATGAATTTTGAAAATAATTAAAACATTTTTTTTTTTAACTATTTGCCCTGTTCATTATAAAAAGTTGAAGTTTGAAGTACTTTTATAGTTCTATTACTTCAAAACTCGTAAAGATAAAAAAAAAAATTAAGTACAATACGTTTATTGCTCCGTTCAGAACCTATAAATGAAATGAAAATGAATAAAAATAATACATTTGCTTGTATCAAAAATATTATAGCTTATACCATTTTTGATTATCATTTATAATATCATACCACATCATTTAACGAAGAAGAAAGAAAATATCCATTCATTTGTTTACTGTACATAAGTATATATTATTGCATATTGTATTTTTATTTCATTACTAGTATTTATACTAGTAACTATATAATATCTGAAGATACTTTTAAACACAAATTAATTACTAAAACATAATTTATAATTGATATCTTGATAGTTTTTAATTGTTATTTTTAAATATTAATTCTTATCGAAATCATTTATAAATGTATATAAATTTTAGGGTTTTCATACAAAAACAGCTTTTCATACCATAAAGGCTATTTTATTAAATTAAACATAATTGTGTACAAAATAAATATATAATCTTATCTTATTTTTAAAAGCATTTACTTTTTATTTTGCATAAAAGTATAAATAAAGGCCAATGAGAAATATTTTTTAACCTTATACTCAATAAATAAATCTCCGCATTGTTGTTCTTCCTTATTTACACATTGTGAGCTCTAAGTTCCGATCTCAATAAAATATAATCATCCAAATGTGAATCTGATTGAGATACTGTAAATATAAAAACTTTATGTAATGTGACCCCTTAAGAGAACCCCGAATTCTATATAATACAAACGCGTACAACATACCAAAATTGCATTCAGCAAAACATATTTTGTATAGCTTCAGCATTAAAATTAGAGTAAACTATTATTTAATTATAGTTAAGCATATTATTTAATTCACTTCATAGAATTCTATTGATATATTAACTACAAAGTAAATATAACTTTATAAAATATTACAATTTTAAATGTACATAATTTTCTTGATAGTTTAATAGCAATAAAAGATAATAATTATGCTACGAGATGCCAGTAGGTAGTATTCTTATTTTAACATTTTTTATAATAGATCAATTCACTCTAATATTAAAACTAACAATACGAAATTAGTTCTATTGAACAAATATTTACTATTTTGTAGCGTTGTATAATGGAGAAATACATCTCATTCGGTGTCTTTTCGGGGATTGCTAACTGACAGTTTTTAAGTAGTTTAATATAGGTAATTTTCTCAATATAAATTGCGTGTGGTAAGTTATTATTATATTGTGTATGACTGTTGTGTGTAGTGAATAATAAATAAGGTAGATCCTCACACACACATTTACAAGTTGCAATCGTAATTTTTATTAATCCTAACGATACACCTGAGAATATAGCGATTATAATTATGAAAATCGATTTCTATTCGTAAATATATCGACTCAAGATACATCAAGCAACATTTTAAAGATTTTCAATTTTGAATAATTGAAATTCAAAATCTTATAAATTTTATATAAATATTCAAATTAAATTTGTTGGGAGAATCGGAGAATAAAATTTGAAAAAAAATAGCCGGGTCGACTTCAAATGGACATAGTACCAAATTTAATTCAGTTTTCAAAAGCATAATAGCATTACTAGGTTCATCAATATGATTTGCAACATATTGGTACATTTTGATTGCAATAACTGACCATTTGCAATCCCCTTAATCAACTCGACAAATAATTAAATTTTTATACCTTAAGGTTATATAATTATATAATTATATCTAATGTTTTGGAATCATTCACCACGCAGTCAAGTCAATTCTGTATGTTTCACAGTTGGGCTTAAGTTTCATCAATCGTCTAAATATGTAATTAAATATTAAAATAATATAAAAAGTATAAAATAAAATAATTATTAATATTTACTTACATATGATCGATTAACCTAAATGCATTCGTTTGAATACGTTCTATATCTGACGTAGCACAGATTATGTGACTAAGAGTCATATCCTTCAACGACTTTATTTGATCTAAAATATATGAAACCAAATCAAATAAAAATAATAATATTTTAATATAAATACATATCATTCAATATTGTTAGAAATAGAGGCTTACGCACTACCTTCATTCTTCTGTTAGAATCTCATATACTATAAATTATCACTTTAGAAATTTAACAAACCCATAATGGATTATAGTGATTTATGATATACGATCAATATACCTACTGATAGCTGATATAGTAATTTTGCTTACCTGAAGTGAAGCTTCCAGGTTGACCTTTTACATCATAAAAGAAACGATCACCGTTTCTAAATCGATAAAAGCTATCAGCAATAACACAACTTCCAGTAGGACCAAACATTGATCCGTTTATTTTATTTTCCAATAAAATTCCAACATAATAATCAATATCGTCAACCGATGAATAGAAATCTTTTAACTGATCAATTTTCTATAAAGAAAAATTGTGCTGGGTAATGTTTTTTAATATTTTAAAACAAATATGAATAAATTAGACAAAATAAGCTACTTACATTTGATGGTATGTGATCTGATAAATCATCAAAAGAATTTACTTGTGGCAGTCCGCATAAACCTCTCAATTTAGTGTAAGGAGGAAGACCAACATCACGGCCGCGTTGTATGTCATAAGAAAGCAGATCAAATCCAGTAGTGTTGACTGCTGGATTTTGAATAACAATATTTGAAATCTTTAAATATAAACAAAAAATAAAATTATTAATTGATATTTTAATCAACAAATTATTGTAAAAAATATATGTAGTTACAAGGTCATTATATGATGCCTGGGGTTCGCGTCCACCAGTTTCTGTTAAGCCTCTAATAAATCCATCAACGTTACCAATCAATGAATCTGGTCTTAAAAACGTCTTGGAAGGTTCTTCCACTTCATATGTAGTGTAATTTTTAGACATATATCTGTAAAATGTTACAAAATATGTATTTTTTAAAAATAATAACTTATAACAAGTTAAAAAAAAATCCATTTTTATTTAATTAATACAGTTCAATCAATCAACATTTAAATATCATTAAAATACATAATATATATATATATATATATATAAATTATAAATACCTAATATTAGGTTTAAACACAACAGCTCTCTAATAGCTTTATAATCGCTGTCTTAAATGTCCATGTTTTGAATAAATCGACTAATAATCATGCATAAATGCATCCTTAAATCTTAAATCATACCTCCTTATATTTAAATTATTTCAACTATAACAATTTTTTTTAAATATATTTGTATTACAATTGAACTCGTTAAAATAAAATATGACAATTTTATTATATATCTCAGCTACAAAAAACGAGTAGATATTCAACTTGAATTTATAATTTTAATATGTTTTGAAAATAACACTAAGCATTACACATGCACGTGTACAGAATTCTTAATATTTTTTTTAAATTATATAAAGAAGTGTTTTTAGAAGTAATTATTTCACTGTTACTCATCTGTGAATACTTGAAATTGAAATAATACCTTTTAAAAAACAAACACATTACATTCTATATAATAAGTAATAACTATAAATTATAAATGTTAAAAATTAAAAACATTTAAATTATTGTTTTTCGTAAGTATTTGAGTAGTATATATATTTCTTTTTATTTATTCAAAAATACTTTAAAAAAAAACTACTTATTACTTTTGTCTGGAATTACAATTAATATAAGAAATGTAATATATAGTAAAGCATTTCTATAACAGAATCACTAAGGACTTACAAGTTTTTCTATTTTAAGGAGGCTTCGTCTTATAGAAAAATGTTACTGTATCTATATTTCACTTATATCATTAATTAAATAGGTAGTTGAAATAGAATAAATTAACGAATACAATTAATTGTAATGGTTTGAGTTTATAAATTAGCCTAATATTTTAAACTCTCATAACATAATAAACAATTATAAAGATATCTTATATTCTTTTTAGATAACAAATTTTAAACTAAAATGTAAAGGTTAAGGTTTTAATATATAAAAATATTTAATATACTTGAATTTAGCAGGAATTATGTTATGAAGTAATCGAAAAGCACCACTAGTCATCTCTTGTGCCATAGAAGGAATTATCGTTGGATCATAATTTGTTTCGTTATTTAAACCATATTCATTCATATATTTTTCACCTAAAATAATGCATAATTCAGAAAAATTATTAGTTTTTTAAATATTTAGTCTTCCTTACCCAAAACTATTGGCAAAAAATGATCGTATGTAATAATTTGAGTAACAGCTGCAACGATTCTACGTGTTTCTTGATAGACAGTCTCATCAGTCCATAAAGGGTGATCTTCTTGTAACTTGTTTGCAATATAATTATGGAATCTTAAGAATACATTTTGAAATAATGCTATTCCTAAATTTTGGTTGATGTTTACGTCTCCTGTATACACAAAATATATTTAATATTAATTGAATAAAATAGATTATGCTTAAAATATCGTATAAAAATAATCTAAAATAATTTTTTAGTGATAAAAAAAAAAAATGTTTATTATAAGAAACTTATAAATGAAAAATATATATTATTATTTTCAATTTTAATATAAATATAAATTTAAAAAAAAAAACAAAAAAAGTAGAAAAGCATGTCTGTAACGACTGAAACATAGTATTAGTTTAGGAAAAGTAATTTTTATTGAAATTGCAATATCTAAAATTAAATTAAAATTAAAATGTTTGAAATTTATTTAATATTTTATAATAATAAGGTTATATAAATATTTAATTTTATATTAAAACAAAATATGCTTCATATTTATACATATAAAAAAGCGGGCAAGTGGGTACCGTTCTGCTGTACATTAGGGGGTGGGGTTGACCTCGGACTAAGGTAGGTTAAATTTGAATGCAATGATAGGCATCATTGTATACAAAAAACGATTCTGAACGAAGATGATTTGTCAGCCTAGGATATAATTTCCAGTGGTTGGTGAAAAAGGTGGTTTATATTTATGGCCTGAATACACCAAAATTTAAGTTCTTTTATAATTATTGTAAGCTAAACTTATGAAAAATCTTGTATTAAATTTTCTACTCTTAGCTACCTATACAAACATTTTTATGAATTATAGCTACAAAATAATTTGCAAATATTCATAATTTTGACGAATTTTCGTCAAAATTTGAACTTCAAATGCTAATAAAAAAAAATTGTGCCTATGTATTCTTATAATTTTTGAATCACTATAAGACTAGCTAATGAGGAACTTTGTATAAAATTTTCAAGTATTTTGATAGGGCCAAAAAAATTTTATCGACCCTTCAAAAAAAATTTTTCAGAAAAATTGAAAATTTCAGTTGTCTATAAATAGCTCAAAAAAACTCAAAATATTTTGAAAATTAAATCAAGTAAATAAACTGCCAATCTAAAAAGCTGGTAAAATTTTCAAGTATCTACGACTTATATCGTTTGAGGCTAAACCGTTATTTAACGCGGTTTTGTAAAAATTTAAATTTCAAACACTCATAAAAATCCGGTAGAGTTTTTTTTACAGATAATTGAAGAAAAATGTATGGAGAACCTTGTACCAAATTTTCAAAACTTAGTTATAAAAGAAAAAAATTTTATGATTTTTCAACTTCAAAATTACTTGCAAATTTTCGCGTTTTCGACAGATTTCGTAAAAATTTGAACGATAAACTCTTATAAAAAAAAATTGTGACTAACGATTTTTAATTTTTTTTAGCTACAATAAGAACAACTCATAAGGAACTTTGTATTAAATTTTCAAAACTTTTTGGTCATCCAAAAATTTTTTATCGACACTTTAAAAAAAATTTCTCAAAAAAATCGAAAATTTCAGTGGTCTATAAATAACTCAAAAAAAGTCAAAATTTTTTGAAAATTTAACTATATACAGATACCACTGACATTAACATTTGGTGAAAATTTCAAGTATTTTCAGTGATTAGTTTTCGAATTACAACCATAAAAAAAAATCGATTTGGTCGAAAACTAGTTTTGCGTAAAAATTGCCGTTTTTCCGTCATTTTTTTTTTGTTTTTCTCGATTTTTTTGAAAACTGTTGGAAAATGTTAACTTTTTACCTGTATAATGCACCAAGGATATTCACTTTTACATCGGAAACCACCCCCATAGTTTGAAATTGGAGCATTATTTCGTTCAGAATCTAAAAATATGTGTGATGATTCTATTTAATCGTATTTAATCAAACCTTCTTATTTTATTATCATATGAGGATATTATAAAATCTTTTGCAAATCAAAAAGCAAGGCGTCAACTTCTAAAAGTAAAATAGTTAAATTAAGAATATTATTGTATAAAAATATATATTGTTTTTTTTTTTTTGCCTATTATTGTAAAAAATGTTATAGTAATTTCTTTTATGTTTCAGACAATTGTTTTAAATTTAAAATAATTCTAAATAACTGAAAGTAAGAAAAAGTTTCTAAAAATTAAAATAGATTTAAATACTATGCCTGCTATATTTAATATTTTAAATATTTTAAAGGGAGTATTATAACTTGTTTATTTATTATAAGAGCTGAACATGTTAAGTGCCTATAGGGGCGTAAAAAATATAAATCCCCCTTTGACTGTATCAATAATATTTTATAATTTTATAAATACTATGGTAGTTATATTGATATTGGAAATTCGGATTAGGTTAAATATGCTGTGTTAGTGTACTATATATAATAGTAATACACTAATGTATGCAAATATTGTTTATAATTATAGAAAATTAGTAAAAAAATGCACTGCTGTAATTTTATTGTGACACATTTGGATAATTTTTATTACTATATTGTACTAACAATTATTTTATTGTTTTTAAATAATTACTAATTTGTTAAGTAGAATAATAAAGTAATGCACATATGTTTGAAAGGTATTCCTGACACTTGATAAAATTTGGATAATGTCGACATTAGCCAGATAATATGATATTAACCAAGTGTTATAATTATTCACCATGAATATTATTTAACAATGGATGACGTTAATATTAGCACTTGATAAGTGCTTTTCAAATAATGTCTTAGCAACTTAAAAAATGTATCAGTTGTTGAAAGTAATCAAAATATTATATTGTATAGTGTATAGTGATGTTAAATTAAGTTCAAAGTTAAGTAAAATTTTAAAATGTTGAGATAATTTCATTTATTAGCGAGTTACATACATTTTCAACAGATGTTATCATTTTTCTTCTCTTCTAACATTTATAATTTAAAATTTATTCAAATATCTTGCATTACATAACATTACATTCACAATTAAGCGAGTTGATTCAAAAGACTTGCATTACATAACACATACCTGTACAATTAAACGCAATTCCTCAATTAAAATCTATTTTTAGTATCAATATATTATTAATTTTATCATTAATCAGTAAAGATTTTTAATTAAGAAAAATTATCAAACTTTGTCGGAACTTTATGAGTGAAGTGGAATAGAACCAGGCCAAGAGCATAACCCGCAAAAAATTGATAAATGAATCTAAAAAAGCTACAAATAGCTAAAATATTAAAATCACTATTGTTAAAATTTTAAAATCTGAACGAAGTGATGAATGTATTGATTTTATAAAGATGTTTTTTTTAATAACTGTAAATACTTGATATTTTCATTAAATGTTTATATTAGTGTTATCTATGATTTTTTATTTTTTTTGAAGTATTGATAAAAAAATTTTGGGTGTCCGAAAAAATTTGAAATTTAATACAAGGTTCCTTATGAATTATTTTTATTTTAGTTAAAAAAAAAAATAAAAAAATCGTTAATCACAACATTTTTTTATAAGCGTTTACAGTTACGTATGTCAAAATTACAAGAATATGCAAGTAATTTAGTAGTTGAAAAATCATAAAATTTGTTGTGTTTATACCTAAAGCTAAAAACACCAAGTTTTTCATACATTTTTCTTCAAATAGTTATAGAGAAAACTCAAAACATCATAATAAGAAGAATTTGATGTGCGTTTAAATTTTAAATGTTTACGAAATCACATAATGATAATTGATAACGATTTATCTTCAAACGAAATAAAATATTTGTTATAATTCAGAAAGTATAAGTCGTAGATACTTGAAAATTTCTGCAGTTATTTAAATTGACATTTTATTTACATGATTTAATTTTCAAAATAATTCTCTTATTTTAATGCTATATTTAAGTACTTGAAATATTCGTTTTTGTTTAGTTTTTTTTTTTTTTTTTATAAACCTCGATAAATTTTTTTTGGCCAAAATACTTTAAAATTTAATACAAAGTTCCTCATTAGTTGGTAATTCAAATATTTTAAGAATACATATGCACAATTTAAAACACACATCATTGTAAAATCAATACATTCATCACTTCGTTCAGAATCTAAAAAAATGTTGTTAATATTATACCCATATGAATTTGTGAATATTTTAATTGCTTCCTTATTTTTAATTAAGAATATAGATTTAATTTGGCATCAACCAATAAATTATTTTTTTTGATTTTTTTTTTATGTTTACCCTAAAAAATAACAAATTAAGACTCAGTTAAGTATTGTTGGGTATCTAATTTCAAACGATATGACCATAAAACGTATTAAAAAAAATATTTAGTATTCAGGGAAATAGTTTTTTGTTTTTTAAAGAGTCCAGACTCAAGAATATTATTTTTAATATTTACGAGTTTGTCTATTACCTGCCATAAATGCAATCGTTACTTGAGTCTTATTTCCTTTTTTTACAACTCCACTTGGATCCTGAGGACAGTACTCTTGATTTCCAATTGTATTGTATGCCAATTGTCCTCCACTAAACAGACGTAATTTATTTGCTGTTTCAGTATCGGAACCATACACATTTGACGTGTCGATAAAATGTGTGTTTTTGTTAAGCTAAATTATATATAATGAAAAATGTTTGGGTAGTTATTCTATTATTGGTATTTAAAATTATAAATAAGAACATTAGAGTAATACTAACACAAAAACTGTTTTACATTAAATTGTACAATACGATTTGTGGATATTATATTTTTATAATATAAAAATACACAATTACATTGTCTCAAACTCACAAACATAACTTTTACCATAAGAAATCTGTATTAACGTAATGAAAACAATATTTGAATTAATATAGGTAACAACTTATGTTCTGGTTTAGTAATAGTAATAATAATAAATACTTACAACTGTGTCAGGAACTAAGGAACAGTTATCAGCTGATGAAGTTACAAGACGCATGAATTTTAAAATCGTCATATTTAATTTTCCGTATACTGGATCATCTGGAGATATTGGAATGGTTGCCTTACATTCTACAGGTGGATTCTTGTCCTGGCAATGTTCTAGAGCAGCTGTATAATAATATACACACAAGCGTGGTTAAAACATCGAAAATAAGTTTGATTCGTTCGTAAATTCTAGTGTCAATAATTTTACCGGGAAAAGATGAATTGACACTACGAACTGGAGAATAAGCCATATCGTGGGTGATAAATTGGGCCCATGGTACCAAGATTTCATTGTTTTTATGATCACAAGTTCTACTCGTGTCTTTGAATATCGTTAAAGTAAGGTTTCGGGCATTTGGTAATGGACTTCCATCCGACTGTAGTCGAAAAGCTGAGATCCCTAAAATCATAATATTAAGATATAAGTTTATAATATAATGTATAAACATGTAATTGATGTTGAGTTAATTACTACCATAATTGCCCAATACATTTTTTATATAAAATTCAAATTTGATTAGTTGTTTTATTTTATCGGTTATAATGTACATGGTTATTAAATATTGAACATTTTTTAAATTACCATCGCTAAACACCGGATCCATGTATCTATAAAAAGGAGTTAACGCTGCACCCCAGCTAGGATTTTGTAGATTATTACACGACCCATTGACCGTCCTGTATTTTGAGTTAGGGTCACACGTTATCCGTGGTGCACATTTCTCAAAATAGTCATTGTTGATTGTCGCCACACTGTTTAATTTTAAAGTGGATGTTTTCTAAAATATGAAAAGTAATTTCTAATTATTATTATAAGCTATTTAACCGATAGTTGATTTTGTATTTAAAAAAATATATATACTTACCACCGCCGGTTTATTGAATATTAAAAATAATAAATATAAGACAATTAATATGCACAGAATAACGGATGCAAAGAGCGCCACATTTCTTTGTTTATACCATTTCGATTTTGAATTGGAACCAATTAAAGGGCTAAAAATATTAAGATTTAACATTAAAATATTTAGTCATGATAGTACAAATTTTTTTTTTTAATTTATAATAATTCTGTCATTTGTATTATAATATTGGTTTATATTTTGACATTTGACTTTTAAATTGTTACATTGGATAGCATTTCAATTTTTATTAGTATATTATTTATTTTGAACGACTTGGATACGTCTAAAATCTAAAAATCGTTCTATCTGAAAATTAAAAATGTTCAGTAAACTAAAAGAAAACTGATTTTCTTTTAAATTATTTTCTTTATTTTAGCAATTAATTTTCTAGAATTTCATAACAATAGAAAAGAGATATGAGCCCTTTTTGTACATAAATTATCGATCTATATGTGTTGATGAAAAAAATGTAAAGAAATCTATTTATTATGATAAAAATTCGAAATAAACCCTTTTCGAAATTCACGATTCAAGACTGTGAAATTTCATTATTGTATAAATATATATAATCTAATTAAAAATAGAATAACATTCAGTTATTAGCATAATTAATACATACATTTTCAATTCATTTTTTATACACAAATGTGTGGATAGATATGCAGACATGCAGTTGTCTTAAAAACTCTTGAATCATTAATTAGTCATAAACTCGAAAATCATAATGTACATTATATGTTGTACTTTAATTATCTATAATACTTAATATACTATGTAAAAAAAAATCCTAAACATAACTTGAAACCGTGTCCAGAATGGATTTCTTAATTGGCAGAGTAGGCACCTATCTAGGGTGGAAAATTTAGAGGATGGAACATTATATAATGCTTAATTAAAATATATTGTTCATAAAAAATAAAAAAGACTTACTTTATATTTACCTACGAAAAATAATTGTATAATAATGTATACCTAATACCTATATTTTTGTATGTATATTATTTTAGTGTAATATATATATATTTATGTCGCATCCATTTAGCGTTCTGGCCCGTTTAGTGAAATGGATAGAAATTTCATCTCATTCGCGAAACGGAATTTCTTTTTTTACACATCGTGTAATTCCACAATATGGATAGTTTTTCACGAAACGGACCCGGATTTTTAGGGCCGATCAGTTTTGAAGCGCAGTGAAAACGCGCGTTTTCCGTGTTTTCATCGCGCTTCAAAAACGCTACTTAAAAACGCACTGCATATAATATAATATAATATGAAAATCCATATCCGTTTCGTGAAAAGTTATTCACGTTGTGTAATTACGCGATATGTAAATAAAAGAGTTCCGTTTCGAGAACTGAATGAAATTTTTATACATTTCACGAAACGGGCAAGACCGCGAAATGGATGCGACATACACAACATATTATGTATTGATTCATTATAATTTATAGTCATAATAAATTTCTAAAAATAATCCATAAGTCGTATGTGTATTGTAAAGTAAACAGTTTTTGATAATACTAATTTTAATGCGTTGAACTCCGCTGAAAGTCAGCGCAGACTCCTTGTCGCTACGTAAAAAATACGGTCGATTATGCATCACAAATCTAAAAACAATAGTATATTATTCTTATCGGCGTTTGACTTCGTCTTAATTTTGTAGGAAATATAAATACCTACGCTATATCTAGCGTCATATATATCTATACGTGTATATGTGTGTGTGTCTATAATAAAAAAAATATGTGTGATGATTCTATTTAATCGTATTTAATCAAACCTTCTTATTTTATTATCATATGAGGATATTATAAAATCTTTTGCGAATCAAAAAGCAAGACGTCAACTTCTAAAAGTAAAATAGTTAAATTAAGAATATTATTGTATAAAAATATATATTGTTTTTTTTTTTTTTGCCTATTATTGTAAAAAATGTTATAGTAATTTCTTTTATGTTTCAGACAATTGTTTTAAATTTAAAATAATTCTAAATAACTGAAAGTAAGAAAAAGTTTCTAAAAATTAAAATACATTTAAATACTATGCCTGCTATATTTAATATTTTTAATATTTTAAAGGGAGTATTATAACTTGTTTATTTATTATAAGAGCTGAACATGTTTAGTGCCTATAGGGGCGTAAAAAATATAAATCCACCTTTGACTGTATCAATAATATTTTATAATTTTATAAATACTATGGTAGTTATATTGATATTGGAAATTCGGATTAGGTTAAATATGCTGTGCTAGTGTACTATATATAATAGTAATACACTAATGTATGCAAATATTGTTTATAATTATAGAAAATTAGTAAAAAAATGCACTGCTGTAATTTTATTGTGACACATTTGGATAATTTTAATTACTATATTGTACTAACAATTATTTTATTGTTTTTAAATAATTACTAATTTGTTTAGTAGAATAATAAAGTAATGCACATACGTTTGAAAGGTATTCCTGACACTTGATAAAATTTGGATAATGTCGACATTAGCCAGATAATATGATATTAACCAAGTGTTATAATTATTCGCCATGAATATTATTTAACAATGGATGACGTTAATATTAGCACTTGATAAGTACTTTTCAAATAATGTCTTAGCAACTTAAAAAATGTATCAGTTGTTGAAAGTAATCAAAATATTATATTGTATAGTGTATAGTGATGTTAAATTAAGTTCAAAGTTAAGTAAAATTTTAAAATGTTGAGATAATTTCATTTATTAGCCAGTTACATATATTTTCAACAGATGTTATCATTTTTCTTCTCTTCTAACATTTATAATTTAAAATTTATTCAAAAGACTTGCATTACATAACACATACCTGTACAATTTAACGCAATTCCTCAATTAAAATCTAGTTTTAGTATTCATATATTATTAATTTTATCATTAATCAGTAAAGATTTTTAATTAAGAAAAATTATCAATTTTTTTCGGACACTTTATGAGTGAAGTGGAATAGAACCAGGCCAAGAGCATAACCCGCAAAAAATTGATAAATGAATCTAAAGAAGCTAAAATATTAAAATCACTATTGTTAATATTTTAGAATCTGAACGAAGTGATGAATGTATAGCCAGTTACATACATTTTCAACAGATGTTATCATTTTTCTTCTCTTCTAACATTTATAATTTAAAATTTATTCAAATATCTTGCATTACATAACATTACATTCACAATTAAGCGAGTTGATTCAAAAGACTTGCATTACATAACACATACCTGTACAATTAAACGCAATTCCTCAATTAAAATCTATTTTTAGTATCAATATATTATTAATTTTATCATTAATCAGTAAAGATTTTTAATTAAGAAAAATTATCAAACTTTGTCGGACACTTTATAAGTGAAGTGGAATAGAACCAGGCCAAGAGCATAACCCGCAAAAAATTGATAAATGAATCTAAAAAAGCTACAAATAGCTAAAATATTAAAATCACTATTGTTAAAATTTTAGAATCTGAACGAAGTGATGAATGTATTGATTTTATAAAGATGTTTTTTTTAATAACTGTAAATACTTGATATTTTCATTAAATGTTTATATTAGTGTTATCTATGATTTTTTATTTTTTTTGAAGTATTGATAAAAAAATTTGGGTGTCCGAAAAAATTTGAAATTTAATACAAGGTTCCTTATGAATTGTTTTTATTTTAGTTAAAAAAAAAATAAAAAAATCGTTAATCACAACATTTTTTTATAAGCGTTTACAGTTACGTATGTCAAAATTACAAGAATATGCAAGTAATTTAGTAGTTGAAAAATCATAAAATTTGTTGTGTTTATACCTAAAGCTAAAAACACCAAGTTTTTCATACATTTTTCTTCAAATAGTTATAGAGAAAACTCAAAACATCATAATAAGAAGAATTTGATGTGCGTTTAAATTTTACCTAAATGTTTACGAAATCACATAATGATAATTGATAACGATTTATTTTCAAACGAAATAAAATATTTGTTATAATTCAAAAAGTATAAGTCGTAGATACTTGAAAATTTCTGCAATTATTTAAATTGACATTTTCTTTACATGATTTAATTTTCAAAATAATTCTCTTATTTTAATGCTATATTTAAGTACTTGAAATATTCGTTTTTGTTTAGTTTTTTTTTTTTTTTTATAAACCTCGATTAATTTTTTTTGGCCAAAATACTTTAAAATTTAATACAAAGTTCCTCATTAGTTGGTAATTCAAATATTTTAAGAATACATATGCACAATTTTTTTTTATTAGCTTTTGAAGTTCAAATATTGACAAAAATTCGTCAAAATCATGAATACTTCAAATTATTTTGTAGGTATAATTCATAAAAATGTTTGTAAAAGTAGCTAAGAGTTGAAAATTTATTACAAGATTTTCTATAAGTTTGTGACTTATTATAATTATAATAGAACTTAAATTTTAGTGTATTCAGGCCATAAAAGCATTAACCACCTTTTTCACCAACCACTTGAAATTATATCCTAAGCTGACAAATCATCTTCGTTCAGAATCGTTTTTCGCATACCTACAATGATACCTCTCATTGGATTCAAATTTAATACATAAATTATAGTGATCTACTATACAGCAGAGCGGTATACAATTGACTTTTACAAAAGTACTTTTTTTAATTTACAAAACAAAACTATTTTTTTTTCAAAAACCAGTATTTTTCTTCTCGTTTTTCAGAATATTTAAACATAGTATATTATAAAGAACTAAATAACTGTCTATCCTCAAATATTGTACAGAGTTTTAAAGTTAGTATGTCATTTGCCTAAACCGGAAGTTTACATTTTTATGCGATAACACGATTATTAATAACTGAAAAAATCACAATTTTCTACTGAGTTATAAACGTATTTTTGCGATAAAATCATAATATGACGATTTTACCTTCAAAGATAAACCAAAGTCGGATATCTAATGGTTTATATATGTTTATGATTGATGTACGTCAGGCATGTTAAACTTAAAGTATTACTTGGACTAAGATATTTGCACAAAAAAATTTGTGAACTACAAAAAAAAACGTTCAGTGTGGTTAGGATCGCAAAAAATAAAAATAAATTGTGGGTTAGCCATGCTTGATGTAGGTATGTATTTGTAGTATTTTCATAAGAAATGAAAATATTTTGAGCAAAAGCCATATAGCTGATTGAATCAATCATAAAAAAAAAAAAAAAAAAAAAAAAAACAAATCAATGTCGTGATAATATTTATAAATTAAATAATCTAAATAATTACAATAAATAATCATTTACATGTGAAAATCATGTCATAGGGTTTTTGAGATGAAAAAACTGGATCGTTCGTAATCATATGTTCTTTTGATTCATAGTGAATTACATTGAATTATTGAAAAATTCATTTATACATCAACAAACACTTAATCTTTCGTTTAAGGAAATATAATATAATTGCATTCCAAACATGAATAACTTTGAAAATTTCTCAGAAACCATAAATATGACACAGGAAAATATGTCAGATAAAAAGAACATTGTTGTTAGCTGTCATAACTCAAAGTAACCATTAGGTTATATAACTAGACAGACAAATATAAATTATAAATGATAGATACTACAAGTACTATACGCAAGAACCGTATAGCTATATTATATATAAAGTTTGATACATATTAAACGAGAAATATAGAGTTGTAATATATTCTTAGTTTAAAAACGTCTCATATTTTTTTTTTAATAATACGTTTGGAATAACTATTTTTCTTATAACATTGTTAAAACCAAAGAAGTTGAATTGAAAATGGCCCAAAACGTATTTTCTGAATAATGATAATTAAAAAAGATAATATGTATATATATTATATATAAGAAGATAAGTACAATACTCACAAAATTTACCTAATCAATTAATAGAATTACATTATAAAGGTTTAGTAAACACTGAACCATTGAGTCATTTCGTTGTTGCAAACTATATGTAATTAAAATTATCATGTTGACTCTATAGTCAATTTCCCTAAATTATTTTTCTCTTTTTCTTTTTAATAAATAAAATGATCTATTATTAGTTATGTTTTAAGTGAAAAATAAGGGCATTGTCAAATCCAATTCTTATTCATTTTTCTTTACTTTTTAGAAAACAATAAAAAAAAAATCAAATAAAAACAATTTTTTTTTCATGCGTTTTAATTATGGATTTTTAAATAGTACACATTTATAAATGTATTAAAAACTTTATTAAAAAAAAAATAATATACTCACGAATCTTCATTTGTAAACGGTTTAACCTTTCTATTAAAAATGTTTCCCATTTTACATAAATCGATAAACCACAAGTACTACAACGAACTACGATAGTGAACTGAACTACAGAACATCAATCTGTAGTATCCTTGTGTAGTCGGATTTAAACTGAACGCCACGAAGAAATGTGCATGGTCTCATGATATTAATGAATAACCACTACCTATCGTATTCATTCGATAGTGTTCCTAGAACATCAAAATTGTTGTCACTGTTATATAACTATGTAAGGCTGAAGCCTTACATAGTAAATTGGGTTACTATTTATTATTAATTATTATAATGCGTTTCTTTTGGATTTATCTTAATAGATTAGGTATCTCATTTGAGTACAAAAATGAATAATCATATTAATGCTCTGAAAATATTTTATGGGATATGGTGAGTAATAAATTAAATTACTAATCAGTCATCACTTAAATTATATTTTTATTTAATCGTTATTTCGTTTCTTTGTGGTTGATAATTTCATAGGTGGTTATATATTATGTATAATAAATTGAAAATTCCTATAAAATATATTATAAAATATCGTATTACTGAACTATCGATAGTTAGCTATCGATATAAACTAGTTTCAGTGTAAAATATAACGGACCATGTGGTGGGTAGCCTTGTACACTGGAACGACCGTCGTAGTCTCTTCACGACTGTACTCATCGTCAGTTTAATAATATGTAAGCGTTACGTAAGAAAATAATTATAATAATATATTCATAATTAGATAGGTACTCAACAAACCGTATTATTAATTACTATAACGTCTACACTCTACCTGTAAGATTCTAATACTGTGGTACATGAAACACCACAATGTGATATACCATAGGGTATATAGCCTATGCCAACGATAGTCTAACGTGTTAAGCGTAGGTACCTATATATTATTTTACTATAAATATATATTTTACTATACATTTTTTTTTTTTTTTACTATAAAACGTTTAATTACGACATATTATATCGATGAAGAAAACTCATGGGATTAAAATACATTTTATTATTTTATAATATTCATTTCTTGAGTAGAGTATTTACCAATGGTTTGGTGTGACGATAGGAAAACCGGTTTTCACCTATATTACGTGTTTCTACCCACTGACATGACGACACAGGTGTACGATTTTGTAGTTTGAATATCACTAAAGGCCGATACAACTATCCGAGTAATAAGTTGAATAAGAAAAGTAAATAGTTGAATAAGATCATGTGACAACTATAAAATCGTATTTTTTTTATACCAAAATTTAACTATCGTATTTATTTATCGGTAACGGTTTCACAAACAACCGTAGGATAATGTTTATATATATATATATATATTTATTTAAAAATGAAAACTTAATATAATATATTATATTAGCAATGTTTATTATGTTCATTTCCTTAGTTAATTTATGTTTGAACAAACAAAAATAATGATATGGACATTAAATAAATAAAATAATATAACTAACTAGGTAGGTACTAACTAGTTAAGTGTCTGTGATAATACGCATTTGAAATTGTAATTTGTTAATGTTATGAAAATATATAAATTATTTTGTAGTTAATATAATATGTAATATGCATACAATTTTCATACTTACATTAGATTTAAAAATTGAATACGAAATTCCTCATAACTCATAAGCTTTTTTTACAAGAAATTGGCATAGAATCACATAATTTATTAACAGCGATAAAAGATAATTTTGTTGTTGACATTGGATATTCAAATGTATAAGTTAGGGGTTCTCAACATTAATTTTAAACTGTGACACTATGTAGGACCGTTATAGTACTTAAAGTGTGGTGTAGTGACGTCGTTACTTTGTTTATAACGCGTTGCTTAATTGAATTATAATAATTATAAGTAACAAAAATGTACCTAATGGAAATTACTTTTGATCAGTAATTTCTATAGTATTACGCGTTAATGCGTTACAGTTTTGAATTATTTAGCATCTACCACAAAATACAAAAAAAAGCTTTAAAAATATGTCTGAGTATTAGATTTATCAATATTATATAATTGAATATTGCATATTTAATTTTAGCTCACCAAAATTTAGTTTTTAATATTTTGACAGGTTATCATATAAATTATGAGAACAATTAATTAAATTTATTAATTAATTTTATTTGTTTCATAAATTATTACAGCCATTTGATATTTATAAAAAACGAATTATTTTTATAATTAAGTTTTTTATTGATACGTGTTGTTATTTATTAACTATATGGGTAGTGTATTTCTAATTACCTACATAATTTCCGGCAAAATTACAATTGCTAAGAAATTTAAAAAAAATTATATATTTTTTTTTGTAATTAGAAAGTAACGGCAGTAACGTAGTTACTTTTCTATTAAAAAGTAAATTAATGTCATTACAATTTTATTTGAGTTATGAATAAAGAAACTTAATTACTTTTTAAAAAGCAAGTAACTTACCTAACACTAGTATAACATCCGTTCATTTTGAAAATGTTCCCATACTATACTTGATCTAATAACCTTTATTTGTTCGTCAAAAAATACCTATATATTACTTTTATAAAACGAATTACAATTTAGTACCATAGGTTAAAAAGCGTGCTACTGTGTTGGCACTGATAATAAAAGATTTGATTATTTTTTATAATTTATTTATTTTGTTATATAATTTATAAAACAAAGAATAATGAAGTAGAAGCTTATAAAATTCAACTATTACTTAAAATATTATTAATATATAAATACAAACGATTTAAAAATATTAAAACTAATTTTAGATTATTAATAATTTAATTATACACATAAACCTATTCTTTTTACTGATATAAGTATAATATTGTTTTATATATTTGTGAATTTGTGATGATTTAAGTTAATATTACAGAAATACAGAATAAAATTATCGAAAATTCTACACTTGATTATAATCTTGAATATTGATATATAATAAAATTATTTGAAAATATTATGATTAATTCCCGTAGTCCATACACTGCTTAATAAAAAGATCGTTTCATATGGTAAAACATTGTTAATCGTCATTATTGTCAATAACTATTCGGCTACAACCATGATACTAATTTAATAATAAGCGTTTGATTGCTATTAAGCAATAGCTCGTGGATCATTATTCATCAGTAAATGATGAACCTAGAATTATTCATTATTTTTTTTTACCACTCGATTATTTTAATTAATCTGAGATTAATATTTAAATCTGTTAGCCGAAAACTGACTTTTAAAGTCACTACGAATTAATTGAATAATTGTATATTAGGCATTATCAATTGTTAAACAGCTAAAATGTAAATAAATATTTTCAATAAGTTAGGATTGTTGGATGACTTTTTCAAGAACACTTTGTAATAATAAAAAACAAAACAAAAAAATTGTATATATGTATATGTATATTTTCATTTGATTGTTTTAAACAGAATTTTCAAAATTCCAGAAATTTCAATCCAAACATATAGAAATTGTAATATAAGAATAATTAATAAGCAATTAGTAAATTTGTAATTAATTATAATTAACAAGTGTTTTACTAGTGTTAATTATTTACTTAAATTGAATTGTTATCTGAAAAATGATAAGTTAATGCTTAAAAAGGCTTATTGGATACTGATGTTTATCAATCTGTATAGTTATTGATAAAAAAGTAGTAATTATTGATACCATATTTTGTACTGTCGACTTGCTTCTTTATGAAGATCTGGAATTCTTTTGTAAGTACTTCTACTGGGGAAACAATAATTAGAATTTAATGAAAACTGTATTAGGTCAATACAGAAAATGTAAGAATAGGACTGTATGGGTAGCCATAATTTATAGAAACCATGGTTTAAGATACGTATGGTATAGAATGGAACAGATTTAATTTATTTTACGAATTGTGATAAAATAGTTGAGCGAGGTCAAAAATATTTTCATAAAATTGGTATGAACGAAATAATTATTTTACATTGACTTCAAAAATGTAAAACATCATTTTTGTTTTGAGGGTCTATTACAATTTTTTGGGGGGGCTAAGCCCCCAAAGCCCCCCTAGTTGCGCCTATGAACGTAATACTACTTTAACCAGATGCAACTGTAAACCAATTAAAATGGGATTATTATTCAAATACTTAAAAATAACAATAGATTTCGATCTGAAATAATCAAACTATTTTCCACATACAAAATATTAAAAATAAAATGAGAAGTTTAACTACCTATTCTATTTTACAAAATTCATTTTCTAATTAAAATAGTTATAAGACAAGGAATATAGCATTGTGTAACTCAAACCTATTATAGGGTATAATATACTGGGAAGACACAAATAAAATATATAATAAATATATAAATAATATATAATATATATATTATATATTATATAATATATATAAGTACAGTACATACTACTCAAAAAAGTAAAATAAAAGTCGAGTTATTTATGAATACCTAACTTTTACTATAATAGCTATAGCTATACAAAGGCAAGGTTAAGTTAGGTTACTAATAATATACTCAATGATTAGAAATAATAGATAGGAGAATAGACAAATATATAAAACTACATAATGTAACATTAACAAGTTCAAAAGGTTCTCTCGATTACATGTTAAACTACATTTAAAACTTTGGAAAACGATCTAAAGAATCTAATAAAACCAATGATATAATAGTTAATAAACATAATATAAAAAAAATAACAATTAGTAAAATTAGTAAAATTAGTAAAATAGTTAATGACCTTGATGAGAATACGTGTATCAATCAAAATATAAAAAATTTAAATATGTGTAAGTATAAATAATTAGAAAACGTTAGTGATAATATTGATGATATAACTAAATTAATACTAGTATAATCTAAATCAGTGTTTCCCAACCTTTTTTTTTACTCAACGCTAATTTTATATTTTAAAAAAACTCATTCCCTCCCCCCCAATCAATATTTTCAAAACATTAACATTTTAGTTTTTAATAAGCTATTTAATTGAAGAAAAAAATATAACTTAACATTTTAATGCTACAATTTAGTTAATTTTATATTTAAATACCTATTAATAATATGAATAAAAAAAACGTAAATGATAGATGAGCTCCCCTTGGCACCACCTTCAAAAAAAACATCTCCTTTAAAATAAAAAATGCCTACAAAGGGGTCACGTTGGGAATCATTAATCTAAATTAAACGAACTTTCAACTGTATAAGGAATCCACTCAATGAAGAGTTACATTGGATAGTAGAATTGAATTCATAACAGTGATTTCCACTTTATTACTATATTATTATAGAGACATTTATAATAATTCTTTAGTCATAAATTATTTATTTGTATGAAAAGTGTTATACCACTTTATCAGCATATTTGAAATAGTAAATATAGTAAATATTTGAAGTGTTAATATTTATATTTTCACCATTTTATTTGCAAATAATTAAATTCTTAGAACTAGATCAAATTATTTTTATCTTGTAACGTTTAATTAGTCAATATGATGGTAATAATAAATTAAATACATATTATTATAGAATTGTAATAGGTGTATGGTCTAAAAAGTAGAAATATTCAATAGTTTAGCATAAATTCGTAGATTGATACTTTGAAATTATTGTTTATTTTATATGTTAGTTAACGGAAGTTATTCCATGTGGATTATATTCTTACATTCTAACATACCTACGTAGCCATTCCTACATACAGTTTCTGTCAAGTGATAATTATTAAGAATGCGTCACGTGTGTTTGTGTTGGACCCGCCGTACAGAAGTACAAAATAAATTAAACTTGAGTTTGGGCGTTTGGCAGATCCAAATTTGTGTAATATGTTTAATGTTTAAGTGTTAGTTTAATAACCTTTAATAATAGTGAAAATTTACTCATTATTAAACTTAAAGTTGAGAATATTGTATGTGATTTATTATCGTATTTTACGATAATTTTATTTTTAAGCAAGTAATGAGTGTGTAACATAATAGGTGCAATTTAAAAATCCTCATAACAATAAAAATGAAAATATCGTAAAAAACTGATAATATTCTTACCTTAAA
Source organism: Aphis gossypii (assembly GCF_020184175.1). Lineage (NCBI taxonomy): Eukaryota > Metazoa > Arthropoda > Insecta > Hemiptera > Aphididae > Aphis > Aphis gossypii. The sequence goes on from NC_065531.1 coordinate 49,094,642, forward strand.
GTTGTATTATAGGTAAATTTACTATATTATAAAATTTTATTATATGTAATTGGATCAGTTAAACATAAATTTATTATTTTGTAATTTCATAAGACAGGGAGAACGCATGCATATGATATCTTCTTAACTATTAACCGACGACGACAGATGATGTCGTCAACCGGTTAAAATAACATATAACACAATATGTTTACCATATTATACCAGTTATATATGATGCTGCAATAAACACACACAGCTTCAGGCTTGCTATCATTGGTGACCTATGATAATTATAATTGGTATTCCTATTCTATATACCATTTGATATACATTATAGGATAACCAAGATTTTATTATATACATTTAAACATTTTAAGCCTGACCTACCCAAAAACCGCTTGCCATGATGTCTAATATATTATTACTCTTTAATCAAGACCATCATCCTTTTATATTATATCAACATTTTATTTAATAAATAGATATTGTTCAAAACTTATCTGTAGATAACATATTTATTTTTAAACTTAACGAATAATTTATAAATGTTTTAAAATCCCCTTTATATTTTCAATGTTATTATTTCTAAACAAACAAACAATTAGTATAAAATAAAATAAATAAACAATTTCTCTGAACAAGTTACAGTTAAAAAATAATGTTTGTATATATATAACACTTTATAGAAACATTTAATTCCTATTAAACAAAATATATTTAATAACAATAATGATTGATGAATTATAAAATATATACCTACAAATGTTGTTTTTTAGGTATAATAGTTTTAAAAATGTAGTAAGTAATATTAGACTAGTTCAGTTTACATTCCTGGTGATTTAATTTTCAATGGGTACAATGGGTGCATATTATTAATAGAGTTGATAATTTTTTTATAACTTATAATAGTCGTGTATAATATTTGACTAATAATATTTTTTTTTTTGACAAAAAAGAAATTTTTCAGCTTGAATTAAAATATGGAATGCAAATAAAAAAATGTAATTTAGGTAAAATTTGTGTTTACGAATTACAATTAAAGATACATAATTTTGAAGTATTTTTGTATTTTTGTCTTATGAGAAATAATACCTAATCAAACCATCAATGATTTCTATGCAAAATACTGATTTAATAGGTTTATTTTATGTCGGAAAAATTTTTATTTGTCTTAATACCTAGATGTCACTTATGTTTTAAACAGTTGAGTAGTTTGAATTATGCCCTAATTATAAACAATACCTGTTTTGTTCTTAATTCTAATTCTTATTAAAAAATTTAATGTTCATTATTTTTAGCTATGTAGAATGGAGTTTTCATGAACCGTATTCAGGTGTATACAATTTTGAAGGACAAGCTGACATTGAACACTTTTTGACAATAACTAAACAAGAAAATATGAATGTACTTATTAGACCAGGACCATTTATTTCAGCTGAAAGAGACTTGGTGAGTATAAACTATTAAGTGTAAACAAATATTATTAAATTCCAATATAGTATAATTATTTATAAATGTACGCATAATAAAACGGTATTCAGAAAAAATGAACCATAATAATATGTTCCATATGGTTTTAGACATACAAATCTATAATAGGTATAACAATAGTTATTATTTCATTTTTTAAATTATAGTTGATAGTTAAATAATTGATTTTTTTTACTTAAATAATGTTCTGAAAAAAAAAATTGAAAAAAAAGATAAACAATTGAGTATTGTTTTTCTATGCATTAAGTATTAAGTGGGATGCTGTTAAGTGTGTGTTAAACTCGAATTCAATGATATATGGATATATCATTGTATACAAATAACAATTTTGAGCAAAAACAGTCAGTCCACTTATATTACTAAGTGTATATGTAGTGTATTACTAGGTATATGTGTATTTTATAATTTGTTTTTTGAATATAGCGATTTAAGCCATTTATTTCATTACAGTATTATAGTATCTTTATTTAATTTTTAACGAAAATATTGCAAAATTGATAATTATTAAAAAACACTTTGTTAAATTGTTTTAATAATCTAATAAACTAATGGTCACTGGAGGTGCAATCTGATCAATTTCATATTCATCTAGGTAACAATAATGCTGCCATCCATCGTAATGATCATCTTTAGAAGTTACAATAATTTGCAAATATTCATGATTTTGACAAATTTTGCCAATATTTGAACTTTAAATGCTAATAAAAAAGATTGTGCCTGTGTATTCTTATAAATTTTGAATCTCTTTAAGATTAACTTATGAAGAACTGTTTATTAAATTTTCAAGTATTTTAACTTAGCCAAAAAAAAAAATTAAATGAAAATGAATATTTCAAATACCTATAAATAACCTTAAAATAAGCAACTATAACTACAGTCATAACATTTTTTTCTATATAAAAGCTTCAAGTTTTATCTATAGTTATTTAAAATAAATCTATGGAAAACTTGTGTTGTGGTCAATAACATCCGTTCCCAATTATTAATAAACAAGGATGTTTAAAAATATTATAAAGCACTTTATGTGCTTGATATCATATTGTTGTAATTTGTAAAAACAATAAGTTGATAGTGTATTGCGCTATTCATAATTTAAATTCATTAAAAGTTTTTCATATTTTATTGACATGGATATTTTTAAACAGCTTAAGAAATACGATATATTTTGTGGCCAAAGTGTCTGTTTACATCGATATAAACAGGTTTTACTTGAAACATTAAACTGTCTGTTAATATTCAAATTGTAATTTCTTTGCAAATTACCTCTACGCAGTGGGTAGTGAATAATAAACTTACTTTAAAAATAATAATGTTTGGTTAAATAGACCTGAAAAATTGTATATACTTAATAAGTTTTTATTGTTTTTTTTAAAAATATTGCAGGGTGGACATCCATATTGGTTGTTGAAAGAAAAACCCAGCTTACACCTCAGATCTAGTGACCCAAGTAATATCAATATTAATATTATTTATATCATTAAATATTTAAAACTATAAACCTCAGTGATTGATATTCTTTGCACTTACTCAGGTTTTACATAATAATTATAAATCATAAATGTTACGATAAAAGTATGTTTACCGGTTAATCTTAAGTTGCTCTTACTGCGTTGTTAGTAAAAATATCCTAATTTCGAACGAAATTTGGTAAATCTTAGGATAAATAATAAATGATAGTAATATTTTAAAATTATTTACCAATTGTGTGATATTTTCCCCTTACTTTATACAATTATATAATATAATTATAATACTGTATATTTTTTAAAAAACAATATAGGTAACAATTATTTAAGTATATATTAGGAACAACATTAACTATTAAAATTTATTATAGTATAACAGTATATATTTTTAAATAATATACTATAATATGTAGTATATTAGATTCACAATTTTATATTATTATACTTAGTATATTACTTACCAAGCATGTTCAATGTTCATTCCATTTTTTTTTCAATAATGCAGTTACTCAAAATTTGATTTATTTCTATTATTTTTAAATTCTTGAGATTTTGTGTACTTTAATCAAGGAAAACCCTGTGAATAAATAAACCCATTTTTATAGAGTTATTATAATTATCATATTAAGTTAATTATCTCAATAATTATTAGATAAAGTTTTGATTGTATGTGTAAACGTTTTCAGAAAAATTATCCACCAAATAATTGACAGTATAGAAAAGGAAGATTGTCATTTGAAAAGTAGAAATACTTAGAAGCTGTTTAAGTTGTTATCAAAATATAATCATTATGTATATTTAAAATATTTAAAAATCGCATTTTGAATAACTGCATTTATAATAAAACAAAAAGAGGAGTGGTATGAATCATAAATCAGTCTCTAAGAATTTTTGAAAACAAATTTCTTCTGTTAATTTATATTACTACAGAAATTTAAATTATTTTGTGCAGCAAGTTACATTTTACTACAGACTGACTTACAACTTGTGACTTGTAACTTTATTATAAAACATACTAAATGCAGTTAACCTTGATACGCGATCACCCTTATATCGATTGTATACAATTAATAAATTAGCCAAAAATAGATAGATGTCTATATAATAAAATTGTAATTAACACTGTGTAGTACATATACATTAAACTTAAAATAACATGAGATATTATAGATTAATATTAAAGCTTATTAAAAATAGGTGAACGGTTAGTATGCGTTTTACAATTGCCACAGATAATACATTTTGGTCAGTATATTACTTAAAATACGGTTTTACGACATTTTAAGTAGTATTTTGAAACTGAAAAATTATAAAAACATCTTTTGTATCATAACTAGTGAAAAATATGATGCATTGTTGAATGAGTCTAAGAATCAATTCTCTATTAGTAACTTGAATAGTTAGGTATTTTGTTTAAGTAGGTTCAAATTATTTAAGATCATAAAATATACTATATATACACTATTTTTTGAATAGTAGAATATTTATTCTAATAATTATTTATGAATTCAATTTCATTAGTTTCCTGTGTATTATTTCAGATTACAAAAAATATGTAAAAAGGTGGTTTTCAGTATTGATGCCAAAAATAGTTCCGTTTTTGTATGGGAATGGAGGTAACATTATCATGGTTCAGGTAAGTCAAAATTTAAAATGTATGGTAATTGGTATTTTAAAAAAATCCACTTCTTTTAGATTACAATTTTTACATCTTCGTCACATTAGTAAAAATTCAGAATTATTGTTAAAAAATTTCTTAATATTATGTTATAATCTGTTTGTAATGAAATTTAACCATTATTTTTTTGTAACATCAGAGAAGTTCCGAATTTTAATTTATGACATCTTGTGATGTAACTACCTACATCTGATATCGTTTAAAAATTAAAAATAAAAATTTAAATTTTGTAATTAAGTAGAATCGTTTTAAGTTTGTCAGTCAATTTCATCAATAGTGTGACACGGATACTCTTCAAAATAATTTTGTTGAAACGCGGTTTGCTTATACTAAGGTACCTATGCCGGAATCTAGTATTGCTTATAAGAATTAATGTTATACAAAATTATTTATTAAGTACCTATTGTGTCTATTAAGTCAACTTATTTCTAAAGTGGATCAACATTTCAAGATAAATGTATCTTATTATTTGTATCACAATGTTGAATAATGTGTATCTTATTTAAAATAAATTCATGAATTTTGAATTTTGAATTTTATAACTTGGACAAATTAATCATATCTCCGTCATCAAAAATAATATGTGAGTATTGTATATATATATATTTTTTTACTTAGATAGAAAATGAATACGGACATAACGATTTAGGAAACTGTGATAAAGAGTACACGTTATGGCTTAGGGATTTAATGCTCTACTATGTTGGTGAACACGCTCAACTTTATACAACTGACGAATGCGACTCATCTTTTTTGAAGTGTGGACAGATACCAAATGTATACTCTACTGTTGACTTTGCTGCAATTGTTAATGGTAAGATAAGATCAAATTATTCAAATTCGCATTCAAAAGTTAATACTCCCTAAGGTAAAAGACTCATAGGTAATTAGTAATAAATCTATCTATATCATCGGTAATCGGTATTCATAAGTTGTATTATAATATGTATAAATCTTAAATGTTCAATGAAAAACGTTATCTAAGAGTATCTATTATTTAAAAATTAATTTATCGAAACTTACTAACTATGTAGTAACTACATGTACCAATAATTCATAGTACGAAATATAGCTGATTTTGCTTATAGAAATAACATGGTAATTGTAGATTTATTAAAAAAAAAAAATTTTTTCATACATTATGCTTATTTAATAAAGTTAAAAAATAACAGTTGAATTTGAAAGCATAATTTATTTTTAAAATTAATTTGTAATGAGTTTTATAATATTGTCATTATTCTATTTAAGTTTATGGAACATTTCTGTAACTAAATATTAAATTGAGTATATTTAAAAAGAATTATTTTATCAGATGTTAGGCATCTACAGTTATTTTAATTTAATCATCTATTATCATATTTTATTGTATATAAAAATATAAAATTATAAATATAAATATATAAAATACAACTATAACTAAATGTTACATAATAAAATGTAAGTTTTTCTAAGTAAATGAATAATATTTATTTTAAAGTAGTTATCTTTGCATACTTCTTAAATTAGTATTTATTATAGTATTATGGTATCTGTACGTTTAATTTACATATAAATTTTACTTTATTTCTTATAGTAACTGAGTGTTTTGATAATTTAAGACAAGTTCAGAAAAAAGGGCCATTAGTAAACTCTGAGTTCTACGATGGATGGGTCGCATTTTGGGACAGTCCAAGGCCGATTAGATATACCAAGGATATAATACGAGTGTTGAAATATTTTTTGGAAACCAACGTATCTTTCAATTTCTTTATGTTCCACGGCGGAACTAACTTTGGATTTACGTCGGGTGCTAATACGAACGGAACAAATTTAGATAAATCTGGCTATCGACCGCAATTGACCTCGTACGATTTTTCTGCTCCACTAAATGAAGCTGGTGACCCAACAGAAAAGTACTATGCTATTAAACAGACCCTAAAAAAAGCGGTAATTTAAATTAATTTAAAAGTAAAATATATATTATTAAAGATAATTTAGTGGATTATAAATTGAAATATAGTTGATGAGTACATTGTTTAATAGAAGATCTATAATTATTTGGTTTAAACTAAACCATTTTATTATTATTATTGTTATTATTATTATTTTTATTATCATTATTAATTGTATATAGGTACCCATATTGTTTCATAATTTATATTCGCAGTGTTGTCTTTAAAATTAAAATATCATACCCATACAGATTGAAATATGGATCAAAAAATTAACACTACGTATTGTACAATTTTTTTTTTCTGTGTAATTTGTAAATCAGGTCTCGATTCAAAATAACGTAACTTGTAAAGATCAATAAATTATTGTTGAGTTTGTGCACAAAATGGTTGAGAAGTAATTTGAGGGAAAATATTATTTATAACTACGAGTATTTAGAAGTATTAGAAGTAGTAAAATTTTTATAATTTATATAATATATTTTTATATTAAGATAATTTTTACAGAATTTTCCAACTGGGTCAACTCCGAAAATTGCACCAAAGGGCAATTATGGAACAGTAAATCTATTGCCTGTAGTAAGTTTATTTGATAGCGTAGCCCGACGTCTCAACCCAGTCTTAAATGATGTACCATTATGCTTTGAAGATATGGATATAAATCATGGTCTAGTACTGTATGAAACTAATTTACCAATCATTGAAGGATCGAATAAATTACCACTAGTTATCAAATCACTTAGAGACCGAGCTATCATCTTTTTAAATAATGTATGTGTGTATAATAATATTATATAATGTAATATCTTGTTTTTATTATAATCAAAATCAATTAGAGTCTAATATTTTAATCATCGAAATTGTGATGGTTTAAAAACATTCGTTTTAAATGTATACTATAATAGGTTGTTATTTATAGCTAAATAAAAGTATGTCACTGAAAAAGTTTACAAAATGTTTAAAACATATAGCATTATAATGAAAGAAATAAGAATTTAAAAAAATAACAAATTTAAATTTTCTAAATATTTAAATTAATTTGTTTCTTATATATGTATCTTGTATATATACTTATTACTTATAGATCAAATAGATATTTCATGATTATAAAAACCAAAATTATGAATCCATTTTTTTCTTTGTTTTAAGGTATTTGTTAGGACAAAAAAACTAGTAAGGTATCAATTCCTTTTTTCTAACATACATATTTCTTTAGAATCTGGTTTTATTTTGACATTGCTGTATGTCAAGTAAATACACAATATTATAAAAATGTTTTTTTTCTATATTAAATACACTTACGCTAATAAAAAATAGAAAGGAAAATAATTTAATTAGCCAGATTTAAAATAAAATTAATAAATAAAATATCCTTTATAGCAGGAATAAAACCACATAATTTCGGTAGTCTGTACATAATAGTTATTTAGATAAAAAGTGTACTTACACTTAAGTTTTTATTTTAAGATATTAATAAGCTATTATTTCAAAGGTGAAATTAAAAATTGATGGTGTTTATTCAGGTGAAATTAGGAACAATGAGTAGATCTTATAGTAATACGACAATGGAATTGTCAATAACTGGTAGTAATCAAAAACTGAGTATTCTTGTTGAAAATCAAGGAAGAATTAACGACAAGAGATTTTTGGAAGATAGAAAGGTACCTTAATGATATTTATTTTTAAATTGAATCTATGTAATAATACATTACGTTAATTTTAGGGGATTTTGTCAAACGTAACGCTTGGAAAACACATCCTAGGGCCGTGGGTAATGACTGGATATCCATTGAACGAAACATCGTGGTTGAAAACTCAAAATATTCAACCAAATGTCAAACCACCAGCTTTTTATAGGGGAGTTTTCATCGTACCACAAGATAATAAACACACAAAACCATTGGATACATTTTTAGATACATCTGGATGGACAAAAGTTTGTTGATTACTTTAAAATTATATTAAACGTTCAGTTCAAAAATATATAAAATATTTATTTATTTTGATCATTATGGTCGTCCTTAAGTATAATAAAAATAAAGACAATTTAACCCTTATAGTTATTATTATCTAAGGACAGGTAGGGTTATGTTGATATTTTAATCATAACTTACATTGCGTCCTCTTAATATTAAACATAACGGAATAACTTAACGTGCTTTTATGCATTATTATGAAAAAGAGAATATTTTGTTTTATTTTTAACAATATTATTGCCCATGTGACCCTGTGATAATCAAAATAATATTTGAGCATAAAATAATTCAATTGTTTTAGTTTTGTAAAATTATGAATGATCATCACTAGTTTAAACTTGAAAAATACCTAATTAATTATTTAAAATAAGTTTGTATTACAATTGATGTTTTTTACATAGCACAAGACCCTAGGACCTCATTTACCCTACCATAGACATGTTATGATACAAATAAGAAAAAATTAGTTGAATCTGAGCCCTGAATATTTAATCACTTTAATTAAATATGAGTTGGGTCGCGGTTTTATAAGATAATACTCCAATTGGCTTCATGGGAAAGATAACCAGAGAACATATTACATAACTAGTAACTATCCACCGTCATCATAGTGTATCTCGCTGTATTTTTTTAAAAGAAAAGATGAATTATTATACAAATGGAGAGTTGTCCCGATTAAGTTTTGTAAAAGATGTGTCTTTTAAATTTCTTCCTTAATAAAAAATTAATAATTAACTATGGACAAAAAATAATTAATTAAGTTATATGTGTATTAATGTAAATTTTTGGGAGACTTTCTAAACAATCTTCAAGTGGTGTCCCCTGGGTAACGCTAATAGGCTATATTAACCCAACTATTAAGTTGAAGTTTTCTTAAAATCAACATCCCGGGACCTAACGCATGCACTTGATAAAACGTTGAGACCAAATTCGTATCATTTTTCAAACTTGGAACACAACTCGAGGTTATCCATACTCAAAACAAATGAGTTTAGTTGATTATCATTTAATAAAAAACAATAAAAGACGATATTTTATCACTACATAAAATAGTTTATTTATAAAGTATGACGTTTTATATGCATGTATGTATATGTCATATTATTAACTTTTCATCACCTACCTATACACCAAGATAAAATATTCGTATTTATATTATGAAATAAACAATAATGTCTTATTATTCATTTTAAAAATGTTTGGCATTGAAATCTTAAATTATAAATGTCCGCAATTATTCACTTATTTGCATTTTGAAGTTTTGAATATAAAATAATAATTACCTTATTAATTACTATTTCCAAAACTATTCGTGCATATCGTACAATTTAAGTATTATACAAATATTTTTTGTAATTTATAACTTATCAATTTGACAATTTTTAGGGTGTTGCATTTATCAATGGCATTAACATCGGTAGATATTGGCCAGCAGTAGGTCCACAAATCACATTATACGTTCCAGCTCCGTATTTAGTTCCCGGACTCAACACTATAGTAATGGTGGAACTCGAAGGAGCTTCTGAAGATTTTACGGTCAAGTTGGTTGATAAACCTCGTTTGGATGGGTAATTCAAAATAAAAACAATACTCCATAAACTTAATTTACCTATGTTATCCAAACGAATAAATATGCATAATAAATATTATAAATTATATTCATATAAAGCAGCGGTTCCCAAAAATTTTTTTTCGCGGTACCTTTTTAGAATTAAATTCAGCCGCGGTGCCCTGCTGCGAATACTATGAAAGACATAACAAAAAAAAAATTCTATATAATATTTTTAATTATTTATTATGAGCCGTAGACCACGGTGCGCAGTTTGGGAATCGCCGATACAAAAATATTTGATTAAGTTAATGAATGGATATGGTTATATTTTTACTATTATAATTTATATTGTACATACTATGTACGTAAATGTTATCTGTGTGAACAATTATTTTTATGCATGTTTATTACTTAGTCTATCATACATTAAATGTTGTATGTATCTAATAATGGATACAATTATCAATTCATTACGATATTTAAACTTATAAATAATAATACTAATAATTGTAGATGTAATAAAAAAATAAAAACAAAAACATGATACTTTAATATTTTATAGTCAATTATGTGTGTTACGCGGAATTTCAATTTCAATTTATTTTTAACATTTTTTAATATGTCTATAGCAGTTATTGTGAATCCAAAATATATGCTATATACTTACACTGTTGTAAAATGAAAAATATAATATTGTTAAGTTGATAATAGTAAGAAAAGATCATTTATTTATGAAAATTGAAAAAAACAAAATCGGATGTCACGAGTAAACTAATTATTATGCATAAATTCAAAAACTACAACCCATTATGTGACCGGACATAGATTAGACATATCAAATAATAATTAACTACTTACTTCAACATTTTACAATATTATCGATAGTGTACACGATAGTATTAGATAAAAACAAGTGTAAATTGTAAATTGTAGATATTTAATGTTTAAAGCCTGAGATATTTCACCACATGCTGAAATATTTCACAACAACGATAAACATTGAATTTACATTTTGTTTTTATTTTCCATAGTTTCATCAACTGCAAGGTTATTACCTTATGGTTATTTATACATAGAAAGCTATTTACATAGGAATTACTACTTACATAATATTATTAAGTTTTACACTTCTAATTTTTTTAAGAATACTTACAATATTTTAGATTCTGAACGTAGCGATGAATGTGTTGATTTTAGAATGAAGTATAATAATTAAAAATAATTAAAAATTATTAGAATACTTAGACATAATTTTTTTTTTTACTAGCTTTTGAAATTCAATTTTTGACGAAGTTCGTCCATAAAAATCATAAATTTAGTAGTTAAAAATGTGTAAACAATTTTTTATAAGTAGCTAAGAATTGAAAATTGAATACAAGATTTTCCATAAGTTTGGATTACAATAATTATAAAAAAGTTGAACGTTGGTCAATTAAAAAATTCATAATTCATGAGTAAAATAACAATGTAATATCAAATAATTTTAGATTTTTGTAATAATCAAAAACTACTAGTCAAAGAAACTTGAAACATACGCCAATTATTTAAATTGGCATTTTCTGTAGGTGCATGATTTAATTTTGAGGTATTTGGATCATTAAAACATAAATCACCTTTTTCACCACCTACTGGAAAATATATCCTAGACTGACAAATCATCTTCGTACAGAATTGTTTTTCATATACAATAATACCTATCATCGGATTCAAATTTAACACATAAATAATAGGGACCTAGTGTACAGCAGAGAATTACTCACTTGACTGCTCTTTTTTTATATTAGAATAAACAAGTTGTCTAAAATTTGATGACTTTAATTTAACATAATTTGATTTTGTGTTGCAAAATATGAATAACATATCGAAGATTTCGTTTTTCCTATCAAGTGTGACTCTGAAATAGCAATTCAAAATTATTGTTCTTTAGCCGCCCAATATCTATAATACCATTGTACGTTTTCGTCATATTATTGTTATTGTTTCATTTTAATTTTCAGTATGCAACATTAGTTTCATTATTTTATATTTTGATTTTAATTATCTTTATTTTATATAATGATATGAACCTTACCTACTTCTTAATAAATATCTATATTAATTATAAAAACTTTTCATCTAAAACATGAATATTTTTCAACCATTGTGTAGTAAAGTAAACCCAATACACCTGTATTGTATTATATTATTATTCAGTGTAAAAAACACGTTAATTTAACATTTTAATCTACTTCATACTCCCGCATTTTAAGAAATAGGCCAAAGGCCAGATAAACATGTTATTTCCGCAAAATAGGAGTTTTTACTGCGCTTGGCGTAAACAACATGACTCGTCGTTGATACGAAAAAACTTCCTATGTACCAAAGTTGCGATTTTGAGATATTGGTATCCATGTATTCAGAAAAAAAGGTCATTTTGATAAAAACTGTAATAAAAATTGTTATAATTCCATAAATACGTAGATTATTATAATGAGATCACGCCACTCCAAATCAAGCCTGATAATATTGTTAATGACACTAGTCCCCTGTACGACATTGAGAACTCGGAGAATGGTAAACTTCTACAAATGTAGTATAAACTCCTACAAATGTAGTGTAATCTCCTACAAAAGATAGTGTTAACTCCTACAAAAGATAGTGTTACCTCCTACAAAAAATTAATACAGCTCATATTGCTGTAAAAAATTATCAGTCTTGCAATATATTAACACGTCATATAACAAAAATTGTTTGAAAAATATAATAAAACAATAGTCATAATTATTTACGTTTAAAACAAAATTTTTTTGAAAAATATAACTATATAAAATCAATAAAACAATACTTATTCATAACCATTTAAGTTTGTTAAATATATAATTATTATTTTCAAGTTATGATAGTTTTGAGCTTTTTGAGCTTTTCAACTTCAAAATCGTGACTTTAAGTAATATTACCCTATTTTTTAAAGGGAAAAATTTCTATATAGGAGATTACAATATCTTTGATTTTCAGGTAAAAATTTTAAAAGTTTATTAGTGTAGGAGTTTACATTTAATGATGATTCAGGTAAAAAGGTTATTCGTGTAGGAATTTACATTTAGCCGAGAACTCATATAAATATGAGTAGAGGACCTAGTATTATATAGAAGGTAATCACAGTTCTATAAGGTAGTTAACTTTAGTGTAAGACTATTGCTCGTTGTGGACTTCGTTACAGCCACATCGCCGCAAGTTTACGGTTAATCTCCAGTACTAATAAACATACATAGCAGTAAGCTATTTTAACTTTGTTTTATTTCATTTGATTTATTATTTTATTGTTTAAATGTTATAAAGTAACTGTTTTATTTAAATTAAAATATCAAGTGTTTTAAAAAATCAAATCTTAAAAAAAAATCGAATCTTATGCCAATCAATCAGTATTTCCGTATATTTATTACTGTAAAAAAACACTATATTTAAATATCCTAATTTTTCATGAAGACACTAAGGGTGATACTGGACGTTTGGAACCTACGCTGTATATATTAAAATATAATAATATCAAATATGCACTTATGTACTATTATTAATAATAGTAACGTAACGAAAGTAATTTGTTACTATAATGGTGTTACTTTGTATGTAACGCGTTACGTTATCTCATTAGAATTATTTCCAAGTAACGAAAATGTAATGAATATTTTTTTTAATAAGTAATTTCTATAGTATAGGGCTTTACAGTTTCGAATTTTTTAGCACTTATTACGAATTAAAAAAAAAAAACCTTAAAAATATGTCTACAATGAGGGTATTAGGTATATCAATCTAATATAACATATTGCATATTTAATTTTAACTCACCACAAAACCAATTTAGTTTTCAACGATTTTGATAGATTTAGGTCCATAAATTTACATACCTACACTTTTGCTGAGGAATTTAAAAGTGTCCACTATTGGAAACCATCCACTGTTGAGAGGTGTCCATTAATAGAAGTTTCACACTGTACTTCACTTGCAGTTCTACAATATGATATTGTTATATGGGGTGGTGTCTCTTATCTCTAAAAAAAACGTTAAAACCACTTATTTCTTTACAAAATAATACTGTTTATATCTGACTCAATAAGATAGATCAGTTGGATCTAATAAAAATAATTATAAAGCACTGAGTGTTCTTCCTCCTTATTTGTTGTATAAAAAAATATTCTATATCATTTGTACTAAAAAATCACTCTCAACTGGGCAGTGGAGTATTTATGATTTATTTGAGGGGGAATATATGACTAAAATAGTTTTTCTCCCTCCACTCGAAATACACGAAGATATTATCACTTTATTATAACCTCATACCTAATATATACATTTATTATATATAGGGCTTAAATTTTAAAGCATAATAACTCATAAGCAACTAAAAAAGCTCCGATTGTTTTAAAAAAGCAAAAAGGAAGTATGTTTATTTTAAAAAAGCAACAACAAAAAACATAACTAAAAATTAACATGAACTAGTTATAAAAATGAATAAAAAAATTTGAAAAATTAATTTAAATTAAAAAAAGATTTTTTACCATGTATTCCGTTAGATTTTCATTAGTAAGACTGACTCTAATTTTCGATAGAATATTTTTATACATAAAAAACGAACTCTTTACATCCACTGAAGTGATCGGTGCATACTTCATACCAGGGTTTTCAAATAAATTAATAATATATACGTTTAATACATTTAATAATAAGCCGGCAATGAAAACAATAATAATCCAATATCACTATTTAGTTCGCATTCTGGGTTTTTACATTTCTTCTACACAAACTTTGCTAACAGAAGATAGATAAATCAAAACGTTTCACAGAATATTTGTATTATCTATTTATATTTTTAATAAATATTAAACAATATAATATTAGTTAAAAAAATATATGTGTATATTATTTCTCTAGCATTTATATGTTTAACAACAACAATATAATATAATAACTATACGAATATAAATATAAAACATTTTAAAAGCAATACCTATTATAATAGTTTATACTCCAGTAAAACAAAAAAAAAACTGTTCTTCTGCGCACTTTCGCTCGACAACTTGTTACACTCTAGCATTCCGATATTGATAACAGGGTGTCAAGTAAGGATGTGCAGAATAACTGTGTTCTTTCGCTGCAGGACAGAATTTAATTTAAATATACTAAAATAGATTTCAGTACAGCTAGGTTTAACTT
Organism: Aphis gossypii; assembly: GCF_020184175.1. Lineage (NCBI taxonomy): Eukaryota > Metazoa > Arthropoda > Insecta > Hemiptera > Aphididae > Aphis > Aphis gossypii. The sequence continues at coordinate 49,109,908 of NC_065531.1, forward strand.
GACTAATTTAAATAATAATATACTATATACACGTAAAATAGGTTGGCAGTAGTAAGTAGTATATTTTATAAATAAAAAAATACACTATAAAAAAATATATATATGGTATGTATAAATAAAACATTTATATAAAAATAATTTAAAATAAAATTAATAATTTTCACAGTTTTCACTGTATTTTTATGGACGCTGACTGCTAGGTTCTCCTGATAAGGCCTGTTTCTCTTCAAAATATTCACATTTTTCATTTTGTTTTTTTTTCTTGTACATCCACCTGAAATATTTGTCACAAATTAGATAAACAGTAAATAAAACAAAAATATATTTTTTTGATAATTGGTAGTTGAATATATTATATATTATAGTATATAATTGCTATACGAGACTGTCACCACCAAAAATATAAATGGACATTCCATGCATTTGAGAATTATGTCAAGTTAGTAAAACTAAATAGTTAAAAGATTAATATTAAAATATTTTGTTTAAAAAAATAATATGATAAAATGATACCTAATTTAAAAAAAAAAAATTATAGTTCACATTAAGGGAAGTATAAAAATCTTGCGGGTATCCATTGTCACGTGAACCTTTAGAGTTAAATCATTTTTGCAACTTTGGCATTTCTGAGTTGTTTGTTTTTACGTTCTTCTGTTTTGTACGGTTGTACATCCATCTGAATATAAAATCAGCAAATATTTATTCTTCTCATTATTATTAACTTTCATTGGATTTGAAAAATGACTTTAATTTTACAATTTTTATTTTAGTATTTCAGTACCTATCTAGTTATTATTCGAATAAGCCTTTAATAATAGTTGTGTAATTTATTAAATAACTAATATAATGTACCCAGCTACTGTGCGTCTATGCATATATATAACAAAAGCATAAAATCATAGATCATAAAAGAAAATATGCGTTATCATTTTTTATATTACTAAATAATATTTTTTTTCGTATATTCTATAAACTAAACAATGTCATTTATTGAACTTAAATACTATTTTTATTTATGAAATGGTTACCACGCCATTGACTTCTCCGTGTGCGTGGCTATACTTTAAAGTTTAAATATTTTAAAATTTTATTTCAAAACCAATTTTATGTTATTTTTTTACGAAGAAAGGTAGTCAGTTAAAATTAAAAGAGAATTGAGGTATTCTAAATTATACAATGATGAGTTTTTGTTCTTTAAAAAATATTTTTTAGAAGTAAAAACAAGTAATGATTAAGTTTTGTCTGAAATCAAGTACCTATATTCAAGAAGTCCTGTTGTAAATTTCGATATTTTTTTACAATTTCTCTAAATATATAAAAATGTATGAAAGACAAATGACAATCATCGACCAACTTTAAACAAATGTCAACAAGCATGATTAATTTTATTGTTTTGTACTTAGAGATATATGCACCAATAATTTTTTATGAGATAATATTTATAATATGCTTACTATAAATATAAACTAATGATAATGATTTGTTTTCATTTATTTTCAAAAAATTAAAACCATTTAATGCATATATTAATAGAAGAGAGTTATGGTAGGAAAATAATATCCAACTTTATTGTAACATTTCTATGATATTGAAATTAAGCTTTGTCCCTAAATTCAAGTTTTATGTTTTTGGTTCTAGATGTATTCAGGTGTTAAAACACCAGAATAAAAAAATCAAACAAAATTTGGGTGTTAATAACTGTTATCATTAGGATTAATATCAATTACCTAATACTCCTAAATAATTACCTAATAATGAAATAAGCGTTTATTTTATAGGATGTTCCTACACATTTTATAGGATGTGTAGGAGTCTTTATCACTTACATAAATCTATGTACCTCAATACGCATTTTATACTTATTTATTTATTTATTATTTTTTTTTTTCATAGAAATCCATATGACATAGTTATTGTAAATTGGTACTATAAAATAAGATATATTGATATTTTTAGTAATCAGTCACTGTCAATAAATTGTTAAGTTGTTGACACCAGACTATACATATCTACATTTTTTATTAATAGTGACTGTATTAGGATCTATTTATTAAGTTATAAATCATTATTATAGGAAATTATATAATATACAATTTAATTAGTTATACAGTTTAATCAAAGTAACAATTTAACAAGAAATTGCCTATGTAATAATCCTACTTAATTGTATAGCTGAGTATTATTTTCTCATGTAGGATATTTTCTATGAACTATTGTTTCTGTTACTTATTTTAACACATATATATTTCTTCAAATTATTATTTCTATTTTTTATTTTCCTATATTTTACTTTCCCTTTTTTTATTCTTCTAAATAACTACGAAACTTAATTTTATAGGCTTTCATCGAAATTAAAAATATAATAAAATTAGATTTTATTTTTAAATTATTTTAAGAAAATATTTATAATATTTAGCTGTAATTTATTACAAAAATATTCCTATAAAAAGTATTGTTATTGTTAAATAACTAATTACAAAATCGAACTAACTATACAAAATACAAATAAATTCCTAAATAACAAATAAGTATATGATATTATAACACATCATGAAGATTGTAAAATAAAAAATTTAATTAGGGCTTAAGGATAACTATAAGACTAAAATATTTTATTCAGGTTTTGATTAATTCAGGTACAAGGTCCTGGTAATATGATTTGAACCTCACATACCTGTTGATGGGTATTCAAAATTATCAATTTGGCCTCTTAGAAATATAACTGTGATTATGATGTATAAAAATTTATTGCATAGAGCCATAGAGGCAATTTACTCACATGAATACAAAGATACCAAAAAGATTAAGCACTCCTCCAAATACGTAAAATGCTCCGGGAACATAGTGTAATGTTTTATAATAAATCACACTATATAGTGGTCGAAATATTGCAGGAACTATGGTTTCGACAAGTGAAGATACCGCCAACGCTTGACCTGTATAAAATTATATGATGTTAAAAATGAATGGTGAAATATATGTATTTCAAAATAAAAGCCACTCAGTGTGACACGAAATTTAATTTATTAAGTATTATGAATTAATTCAATACCGAGTTGGTTTGCAGGAACAAGTTTCGAGAGTATCGCCCTAAATGCAACAAGTGCTGTACCATGAAAAAGGTCAACAATCGGACCTGAAATAAATATGTTTATGCATAATGTTAATTTTTAATATGATCATATCGTATTTTCTATATTAGGTACCTACACATTTTATTATCATATATTTATATGGATATAATAATAAAAACATAATTTATTCACCTAAGTAGAATAAGAATTCGGTCGGTGCAAAGGCGTAAACGAAGGAAGCCAATCCTTTGCTCAGACATCCAATTGCTCCAATCAGTCTGTCGTCAATACCCAAACGATTAACTAAAATCCACAATGAAAACCCAATACCTGGAAATTAATAATACGCAGTTGTTATTAGTCATTTACAATAATTGCCTAAAGTTGAAATGTATATAATGCCATAGTAGGTATAGTAATATCAATTAAATTTACCTGCGAGATTACAAATAAAGTAATACGTGGAGAAAACACTGAAATCTACTTCATTCCAACCGAATTTAACTCGGACTAACAAATACATCAATGTTTGTTCACCTGAAACGAGATTTTATACACATTAATTTGTATATTACGCTTTATTCGACAAACTCACGTTCTTTAATCACATAACAAATAATAAAAAAAAAAAAACAATTTGCAATTAATTTCAATATTTAGTCAATTTCGAATAGTCTATAACATTATAATTATACATTATAAAATGTATAGAGAGCCTAAGTAATAACTTCTGAATGCCGACTTTCTACTGTTTTATAACTACTTACATATTTGTGTAATACGAAATTATTTTTCTAAATGATCACTTCTTCGTGAAATAGTCTCTTCAATTAAATATTATGTAATTTTGTCCGCAATTTGATCATTCGATTTGTAAGTAAAACATTTACCGCATAATTATTATTATTATTTATTTAGCTTATAGGTACACGGCTATTAGTTTTGATTATTTATTAGAGTAATAAACATATTTTAGTTGTGTATATTTAAAGATACGTTAAGTTGAACACATCTAGTAGATAGCTAAAATATAATAGATACAAAAATAACGAACAATAATAGTAGGCAGTGTATATTTTAAACGTACTATAATAATATTAATTTTGTGTATGTGCAGTGAATATTTTTACTTCACAATGTAAATTAATACATTGTAAAGAATATACTATTTCAAATTGGCGTGACCATTTCATAAAAAAGTGAGCATTTTGTGAAATTCATGGTGTGAAAAAACCATTTTCATTTCATAAAATAGTCAACTATTTATGAATAGGTATATCGATTTCACGAATTGGCTATGACATATATATTATAATATAGACGAAAAATATAAGTGATACAACAGGCTATAAACAGATATAGCTCTATACACTAAGTTATAAAAAGGGATTAAAATGTGTAGTAAAAAAATTGGTACGGCTGAACTCAAATTTGGAACGTTTGTAAGACGGAGATAACTCATGTGGGTGTAGCGTCCATTTTATTGGTCTATAGCCCATTTCATATATGTATACTTATGGTGTTCTATTATTCTAAAATATTGAAGATAATATATTTACTAGATTAATGAACAATTGCATTATATGGCATTGTATTGGTTAATATTTACAGTAACATGTATCGTAATAACATTTATTTCCTATCTCAAAAATAATATTTAAGATATTTTAATTTTTGCTATTTTGCATATCGTTTTAAATTTACATACAGTTTAATAAAATTTATTACACTTGTATATTAAAATATCATTAAATAATAAATTATCATACGAACCACTGAGAGGACCCAAAATAATGACCATGATAATAAACAACAATATAATATCGTTTCTTCGATTATCGTCATTTCGTCGCTTAAATGTAACACGAATTGCTTCTTTTACATGATTTAAGTCAAAGAAATCGGTTATCTCTCGAAAAAGTGATTTTTTACAGTGTTCAACTGCAATATGGTTCTCATGGTATTTTTCTACATCAGGCTCAATATCTTTGATAACAACTATGCAGTATATGAAGCTGAATAAATACAATGCAGTAGATATAACGTACACGCCGTAAAACCCATAATCTCGATACACGATTCCGGATAACGCTGATCCAAAGGTAATACTGATCGAAAAAAATAAACTTACAAACCCGACTCGAACTGTTCTATTTTCAACCTAGAACGATATATAATATACAAGTCAAAAATTGTAGGCATTAAAAAAACATTATATTATTAAATTAATATTGAATATTTTTATGCACATAGTAATTTTTTTGGCGAGTAAATAATATACTAAATGATTATTTTATCAAACAACAAAATCTACCAACGCTTTTAACGACAAAAATGTGTTAATATAATAAATTTCTAATGGAAATAAAACAATATTTTATTACTATATTTTTTTAAGTTTTATATTATATTTAATGAAAAAATACATTTTTAAATTGTCTGTAGATTTTACCGTGAATCTTGATAATCATCTTATTCATTTTTTCATCAAGTGTAATCAACTATTCGTACATGGAGGATGTAGGTATATAATATGAAGACAAAAATTTAACAGGTTGAGAAAAAATGTTAAATGAGCATTCGTAAAATCCACCATAAACTCACCGTGCTTATGTCCCCCACATACGCGAACACCGCTAGTATCAATACCGGTAGACCACCCGTAACGGCCGGTGGAATCGTCTCGATGATACCTGCAATCTCCATTGGAAGCTCGTAAAAAAAGTACACGCAAGCGATTAAACCGATGTTGCGAACTAACTCTCCGATAATTGGCAAAAGCATGAACGGCTTCCGCTTCCGGTTCCGGTCGCTCCACGAACCGACAAACATCACCAGAACGCAAGGCACCATGTTCTGGATGAAGCTCTGCCATAACATCATCTTGGTCACTAGCTGCTGTACTGCCACTTCCTCGGCCGGGTAAGACGTGGCATTTTTGTTCTCTAGGGCAAAGCACACCGTCTTGTCCAAATCTAAGTTCACTCGGCAAGCCTTTTGCATGTTCAGGTTTTGTGTGGTCAAGCTGGACATGATCATGGAAAGCTGGAAGATGCCAAGCATCGGTTCTACCGTCACGTTCCGGGCCACGAACGCTGCCTTGGATTTTAAACTCATTTTTTGCCACGCACTGTCTTTTTCGTCCCCATCACAGTTGGAAATAGGTGGACGCTCCATTGCCTGATGTTTGTTCATCGTCACAGTTACGATTTTTGAGTAGTATTCACATATATCATACCCTTAGTTACCTGGAACCGAAAAAAAAGAAATCAAATTTAGACTTCGTTCTATTTTTACTTCTATATACTGTTTTACATCAACACCGATAATTTGTTGTTTATATGCTATGTAGCAGCGGCTCTAAACCTGTTGTCCGCGGCCCCCTGGGGTTAGGTTATAATAATAATATTTATATAAATGTGTATGTTTTTTTATGTCTTCTTATGTAACTTGTAATAAACAATAATTATAATGTTGGTTATGATAACATGAGATATAAAAAAGGTATTCGAAAAAAATTAGTAAGAGGGTTTGCGATATCAAAAAATTTTTCATCATGAGTCCGTGATCTACAAAAGTTAAAAACCACTGCTATATATACTATATTATAGTGTATTCTGTAACATAATATCATGTGGTTTAAAGGTATAAAAAGTCAATATCGTATAACATTTCAAATTTAACAAGTGTTTATTAATACTTGTTATTTTGTCTTTTCTATGTTAATTTTTTAATCACTCGTACTTATTGTAAATCATTACTTTACAGACTGTACAATTTTCTAGTTTAAAAATAAAAATAATAAAAAGTTTAACAAGAAAACAGCTCTTATATGTATTATATATATATTATGCGTAGGTGTGTGTATTAAGTTTACCAAGTTCTAAACTTATGTCTTATATATTATATTATATAACAGCGTGAATTTAACATTTATATGTGGTACTTGGTAGGTGATTATATTTTCTAGCACAGTAATTTTTTATAAAATGATCTATTTCGTTTACATCTACTCGTATTTTAAAAAATAAACCAAATAAAATGAAAATCAATAAGTGCATAATTTTGATTTTTTTTTTTTTTTTTAGACGTGTAAAAATGAACATCTAGTAATATTGTACACGTATTTATAAAATAATATCAATAATAAAAAAAAAAGGTTAGCAAGTACCAATTGGTACATCACTCTACTATGCATTAAGTGTTGAGTAGGAAGTGAATGTGTTAAATTTGAATTTTCTGAAAAACTACTATTTTAAAACTATTCTAATGAGAAATGGTCGGTCAGCTTGTATTAAAAGAACATTTCATTTTAATAATGCTATTAAATTAATTTATTTTACCAATAGTATCACGATAAATGTATTTAATCTTTGACGAAAATATTGAATTTATGTTTTTATTATAATATACCTATATTTATACCATATTATATCATTGTTGCTAAATAAAAAGAATATTATTGTTATTAATTTTTGAGTTGATAAAATCTTACCATGAAGGCATAAAACGATGCAAATGAATTTGTGCTATAAATAAGTAATAACTTGAAATGAATTTGCATACTCGAATTTTGAAAATTTCATTGTGTGTATAGTAAAATTCATAAAATACATAAAAGTTTTAAGTTCCAGTATATAATATTTTTGAATCATAACAAAATAATTAGATAACATCATTATGGTAGTTATTTTTATTTGAAGTATGTTTCTATGCGTATAATGTACCAACGATACATTTTGCAGTTTTGTAACTATTTATGGTTGTATGTACTAACGTAATTATCAATTACATGTCATCTCAGTCCTTCGTCCAATATTGGCTGCATAATTCATGAGCTTTTCGACACAGTTGGTCAGTATCCTGGCATCCTGCCATGCTTACCGTCGTGGATAAACGCTTCATACTGACACGTTTAACGTCGCGAGGCGTACAATTTATTGGTCTACTAACTTCCCTGTGCTAACTGTCTGACAGGAGCTATGTATATTATGTGGAACGCGGGTCTGGCTAGTGGACATGTATCGATTGCAATAATAAGGCATAACAAAACTTATGCAATCGATCTATTTTTGGTGAATAGATGATACGCGTATTTCGGTAATAACGATCAATGGTTATTATTATTTCGTTAAGTTGTTATCCACGCAATGACGTGAGTACGTGATTATATGAAATTTCGGGATGAACTAAAACGACACTTAGTTTGTTACTAATACAAAGCAATCAATGAAGCACCTGCAAAATAAAAAGCGATAAATCGTGAAAAACGAACTTCGTGGCGTCTCAGCAAGACGTTGGGATTCTTCGAACGTATCTCAACGATTAACGACGATGGTGAAATCCTGTCTACAAATATAGGTATAATCAGCACACGCATGGTTCCACGAGGATCATCAAAGGAAAATTAATAAACGCAACTGAATAAAATTACAGTCCACTAAAAATCATGAGCTCTCCGAAACAATGTCATTTTTTCCAAATTAAAATTAAAAAAAAAAAATTGTGTTTATTTGTTCAAGTAATTATTTTAGAAATTTTGGTTTTAATTTATGAGCTATTTATGAAGAACATTGTACCAATGTATTGTTAATAATTGTATACAGATATAAAAAAAAATTTTCAGTAATATTTTATTGTTTTTAAAAATGTTGATTCAATGAATAATTTTTTATCGCCGTTCATAGAAAAAATCGGAAATCTTTCATGCATATAATAGCAAAACGTCAAAATATTTTGTAAACTTTACCATACAAAGAAAATTATAATATAAATATTTGAAAAAAATTCAAATATCTATAGTTATTATTCTTTTTTAAATTACAAAAAATAATGAAAATCATTTGAGGAAAATGCTTATAACTAGGGCTAGGATTTTAATACCCTAAAAAAATGTCAAAAATGTCTTTGAAAAAATGCGAAAATGACTTAAAAATTTAAAAAATGCACTATAAAAATATATTTAAATTATATTTTGTTATAGCTTTAAAATAGAAAAAAAAGTTTTACATATTATTTTTATTTTTATAGTATTGTTACTATACTATTTGTTACTTGTTTACTGTTTAGTTCTGGATGTACATATTAGTTACTGTTTCAGTAGTACTTATCGAGGTCTGGCTATATGATAAAATTGTTATCGACGATAACTTGTCGTGCTATATATTATATAATTTATTATTCGTACTATTGGCAGTTGGTAGAAAAGTCTCTTGTTAATCCATTTTATGAACGAAATTGTCAAAAATTCTCTAAAAACTAAAAAAATAAACTAAAAACATAAAATTATGCAAAAAAAAAGATTAATTTAAAATAATCAGCATCACCCAAAACACATTTTATACTTATGGAGCAACGTTTCAAAACACCAGAAAAAAAGCCTTTGCATCAAAATTCCAGCCCTACTTATAACATTTTTTATGAACTTATTATCATCTTTTTTAAAATTTATTTTAATAACAAATTATGAAGAATCTTTTTATCTTATTGCCCAAGCGAAAATGTTTTTATTGACATTTATAGAAAAAAAAAATTAAAAATTTCAACTCTCTTTAAATAGCTCAAAAAACGTATATAGAAAATGATCCTCTGAATAATTAATAATAAGTAATAAAAAGTATTTTAAATATCAATATTTATTCGTTATTGAACTATAATACAGTTTAGAAATCAATTTTATAAAAGACTGCTATAATCTAGAATAAAGTGCTAGATTTTTTGATTTTTTTTCCCGGTTATTGAGAAAAATACTGTTAATTTTTTATTTAGCCCCAAAGTACTAACTAAATCTAATTTTTTAAAACTTAAAAAAAACCTTTTTACTACCTCATGATGACAAATACAAAAAACACACACACACACACACACACACTATACTTGTATCATTATAAAATCAATTCATTCATTATTTCATTTAGAAACCACATTATTAAAAACAATAAAAACCATTTGAAAATCCACAGTTGCTTTATTATCAATAACGGGAGATAAGAGTAAATACCCATAAGATACTCTACGGCCGACTGCAATGTGAAATTTACGAACTTCTCATTCAAATTTGAAAAGTAGGTAGTATGGATATTGTTATGGGTCTTATTGCATTTTGAGGTAATGATAAGTTATTACCATAGAAATTTACTTAACAGTAAAATAGTTGTAAGTTGTGTTTACATATTGGTATAATATTTAAATTATTTAATTTGAATTTTGGCACGCTATTTTAATATATTATATTATTATACCTATATACCCACATCAGTGTAAAATTATAATATTACATATGACAAAATCTATTCATTTATAACTGCAATTTCACTTTGCACGGATCATTACAATCAGCATTTAACGCGTTTTATATCGTAAATTTACTTGCTTTGATCCAAAGATCATACTTAAAACCTTGAACGTAAAGTGACATTATAAGGAGTATATCCACAAGGTATCATATTTTTGTACTTAAAATAATATGAGTTTGCATATGAGTTTGTATTAAATTGCAGTTTAACCTAAAAAATGGATAATCAAAAGTGACCAGCATAAAATATACATATTTTTAAGATAATTTATTCTTAAAATACTTATAGAAAAAACTTTTAAATTTCCAATAGTTCTTTCTGTTTGGCTGAGTATAAATTTTAATAAAAAAAAATCCAAAAATCTAAAATGTAAATACTGTTAAAGAGTAAAAATAGGTTCATAATATAAATAAATAATATTATAAAATAAATCAAAAATGGCATCGCGTTTAAATGTATAATATACTTCATAATAATATTATATTATCCAAAGAAGTTTTAAATCCCTATGCATTATGTTTTTGAATTATAACAAACTAATTAACATCGTTTTCTTCGTTATATTTATACTTTTTTAGATTTTATGGTTCCAATATAAGCTTATTTTGAGAAATCTTATATTAAATTTTCAAAACTTAAATATAAAAATAAAAGTTTTAATGATTTTCTAACTAAAAAATAGTTTGAATTTATTTAGAATTTTAGTGAATTTAATTAATGTTTTAACTTATGATTCATTTAAAATAAAAACTGTGCCCATTTATTTTTAATATTTTTAAACAAATACAAGAGCAGCTTCTGTGGGATCTTCTATTATATTTTCAAGAAATTTGATTCGGTGTATAATTTTTATCGAAATATTTTTAGAAAGAAAAATTTTAAAAAAATTGAGCACTTTTCATGTTCATAAATAGCTCATAAAGAGTCAAAATATTACCATTTATAAAAAATCATTTATCGAAAATATAATTCAAGTAACTACGGTTTTCGCTTTCGAGGTAACAAAATAAATAAATTTTAATAAAAACATAATTTATTTTTGTAAGAAATCCTCATTTTAAGTATTACTATTATTATTATTTATTTATTTATTATTATTTTTTTTTTTAATTTACTGTGCTATTTAAAAAAATATTAAAATTGTTTAATTTTGACTTCTTTGAAGTACAAACTAGTTCCAATTAATTAAAATTAATTTATTAATTAATTAAAAAAAAAATAATTAAAACTACATTCAACGTTTAAAATCGAAGAATTTATTTTATTTATTATTGTGTAGGTATACATTCGCAAAAACATACATCATCGTAACATCAATACATTTATCGTTTAACCTAACTCAGAATTTAAAATTCTATGTCTTTCAACACACACAAAAAAGTAAAATTCCATCTTATAATCTAAAAATATAATCTATAAATACGTAATAATAGTTTTTATAATATAAACATATTTAATAATAAATTATTATAATTACTCAATTTGTTTAAAAGTTTAAGACCAAAGTTGAGTGAAACTGGTTAGGTTGGACCCATGTTTTTTGACAGTATACTTGTATTTATTTTGTTAACGTTTTCACTTTGTTTCTACTAAAACTATAATTTATTACCTATTAATTATTACGTTAATAAATTATCCGATAAGAAAATATATTGTACTCATTTCAAGTATGGATTGTAAATTTTCAAATTTTAAACAAAAATACTATATTATAACTTTATTCCAGAGAAAAATGATTTATGTTTTCAGTTTTGTATTGCTTTGTCTTATAGCTTATGTAATAATCTAAAATTTTTGAATACGTTTAACTTATTTAATACGCTATTTATCTTATCTCTAACTGGCACTGACTATAATTAACGATCACTACCAATCCGTAATCTTCATTAAAATTCTTATGTATTTTTAGGTGTGTTTATATGAATCGTTCGGCTGGTGGAGTGCTACTTTAATATTTATCACAGCTTTTCAGTAATTGAGAAAATTATTTCAAATGGAATTACCACTTTTTAATTCGTGGTTTTTCATTTTAATTTAATAAAAAATAAAATGTTATCAGCAATTACGCGGCGCGTAACACCCGATTAGAAATATACGTGCATAGGTGAACGTGCTAAAAATTTAAATTTAAATAATAAAATATTTAAATTACTGATATAGTGATATTTACATTCATAACCCTAAAGTAAACATTGTACGAACGTGAGTTTTATTGCAAATCATTCTACTTTTCAATATATTATGTTATTTACATAAAATGAAGGGTGATAATGTAAAACGTGGTATTGCCAAAATTTAGAAAATCGAGTTAAACATCGATTATTATGGGAAAAAATGCGAGGAATTCGATTTTGTAGTTAGAATTAAATTATATCGATATTTTTGTGAATAAAATTGATTTAAAAACTGATGTTCAATGCATAACGTGGTATTTCCATGTTCAAGTCAAAACGTATTATTGCCCATATTATTTCTATTGAAGCATATTTGTTATTATTGCAAAACGTGGTATTGCTAATCACATTATTTTAAATAAGTACTACTTAAAAACTAACCATAGTATTAGCTATTAGCATCAAGTATTAAAACTATTTTACTATTTAAATAGGTACTATTATTTATTAAAATGTATAACCTACATTAAAAAAAGGCACTTGAATATTTTGTTTTCATATTATTAATTGTATTATGTACCGTAATAAAAAGTTATAGATAGGTAGTGTTCAGTTTTTAATTGATTTAATTTCATTCAAACCTTTATAAATAGTAAAAATGTGAATTTTACAAGGTACTTATTGTATTAATAAATTGAAAAAACATATCAGGTATAAAATATTATATTTTTACTGGTAAATAGTACTATCACGTTTTAATAAAAGATTCATTTCAAAACGTTGTATTGCCGATAATACCACGTTTTGGCCTCACAAACAATTTGTAAATCGTGAAAAAATGGATTTAAAACTCAGATACATTTATTTTGACACGGTCAGTCGTTTTTATTTTATTTTATACATATAAATCAATCTTATCCTGAGTGTGTAGTCGTCAGAAAAAGTGTTACAGTTTTTCTTGATTTGTGAATATTTTGGTTTTTGGCAATACCACGTTTTGCATTATCACACTTCAATTATTCCTTGCAATGAAAATCGGTTTGATCAAAATATTGAATCAACTTTTTAATAAAATTAACCTTTTTGGAAATTACAGTTATGTTTAAAAATACGGACATATTATGCCACAATAACTTATAAATATATAAATATATTATTATCAATTTAGAGAATTTATATTCCCTAAAGAATTTAACAATCTAAATATACTATATACTGTTGTAATCTATATAATAGATATTTACGTCTACAAAAAGCTGTATTTATAGATTAGAATAAAAAATAGTTATTATTAAAATTTAAATTTAAAAAATATTATTCAATAATTTTATCTTAAAATTTATATAATTACAATTAATATTTAGACATTTAATTGTATAAGTCCATATTTTAGTATAAATTATAAAAAATAATAATAACGTAGGTGAGTAATCTAAAATATTAAATAACCGGTGTTTATCTATCTTTAAATTATTAAATTCAGCTATTTTAATATTTCGACATTATAATTAAGGCTGAATTTATACTTTCAGAGTCATAGTTGGAGGACATCTTGTATAGTAAACATCAATTAATGCCTAAGATGTGGTATACCTAACCTAACCTAAATTTCTAATGTCAGATTATAAAATAATAAACCACGACATTAATTCTGTTTTAAAAACGTTAAGTATATTACATAAATAATTGTCCAAAGTTGTGAATACAATATTGGTTTTATTTTATTCTATTCATTCAATAGGACCTATAGTACCTAACTTTTTAGAGTAAATATAAAATAATAATATTATGTTATTAATTGTATAGTTAATAATATTATAATGTATTAATTTATCACAAAAAATATCAAAATCATTATCATTTATCAATATAATAACTGTATTATTAAACTTATTTTTGTAATATATACCTAGTTTATTATCGAAAATATCAATATTATCTATGTAGATTGTAATAGGTAATAACTAATAACTAATAAATATCATTATTTATTTATTAAAAACGTATCACCATAATATTTTTTTAGCAATTAAATATTAAAAATTTGTTATCCAATAATTTTGTGAACTAAAATAATTTCGTTATTTTTAATTTTATTTTGTGATTCTAATTTAGAACCATAATTTTACATTTTTAACAATTTTTGAATATATCAAAAATTATATGACCCTTGGGTAAGTATCCTAAACCTCTTCCATAAAAATTGTTAAATTTGACTATGTTTATAATATAAACTCAAATAATTGTTTTGAAAAGTAAACGTTTACTACCGCAAAAACATTTTTAACAAAATAATTAGTAAAAACGGAACAATTTTAAATTTAAACAATACGATTTTATATTTTTATCCAATATTAGTAATGTCTTTTAAGTACAAATGAATTAAATTATTATACACACCGTCTTGATTAAAAAAATGTAATATCAAAAAGTTAATTTTTAATACTCATTTAATATGTAAAAATACAATTATAATCTACTTACTAAATACTTTTTCAAAATTTTCTTGATCAAAATATTATTACGAAAAACACTACATTTATCAACTCATCGCGTCATGTCTTGCCGGCTAGAACTCCGTATTTGATAAATACGCACCGAGTAGTTCGTTATATAGGCGCGTAAACACTGTAAACCGGATTGTTATGTAACACAAACATTCAGTAAAATGGTTACTTATTTGACTTTTTCATAATTCCATGAATATTTTTAGTATATAATAACTAGACTTTTCTAGGAAAAATAAATTTGGTATAAATTTTATGAAAATTAAACAATACTTAATTTTTTAAATGTCTACAATAAATTAAATGTATAATATAATAATTGAGGAGTTAAAAATAAATATAAATAAATGTGTATCTAAATTTTTGTTTTAAAATAACAAGTAACAACACATATTAGACATATACTAAAATAATTATGTAGTTGGGGTAGTTTTCAAATATTTGCGTATTTGCTCATAACATTTGATAAATAACTATTTAACTATTATTTTAAATACTTTTTTCAACAATATTTTTTTTTTATTTACTCAACTACTTTTTAAAATCCAATCTGGTAATTGGTAATTGTCTCTCTTTGCTTACCTCTTTATAAACAAGTATACTAATCATAATTATTTATAATGTATCTTATGTATATATATATATACATGAGATACATATATATATTACATCATAATATTTATGTATTATTTTAAAAGGTTTTCAAATGTCTAGTGCAATGATTTTCAACTTTTTTAATAATGTGGCAAACTTGATCTCCTACAAAATTTTTGCAGCACACCAATCCATATATAATATCACCAATTATCGATAATAATATTCGTAAATACATACTTATAACAATAAAGCTATTAATAGATTTTTCCCTGCACACCGGTTAAGAACCACTAGTCTAATTATCAAAAAAAAAAAAAAATTAATAGTTACGAAAACTATAATGATTGAATTGATTTCGAGTCACAATGGTATTTAAAACCACGTTTTTTATTTGTTGTTTGTTATTATTGTCATTTTTTTTTTATGAGATTCTTCATCGCATAATCCTATTTGATCATGTACCATCACTTTACAAGGTTGCTATGTATAGTTTATTTTTCCCCAGTAGAGGTTCGTTCATTGGAAATAACTTGATAGCAAATTAAAAATAATAAATACCTATGTGAAAAAAATAAATGTATAGAATTAATAACCAATTCTAAAGCCCATATGATAACGTGTTTCACCTCGCAGGTATGGCGCATATGAACTTAATCTATGTTAACTTTTAACGCGCGCATACGATACGCGTCCATGTGAAACGGGCATAAAACAAAGATATTATAATAAGTAAAAATAATTACCAATAAATAATTTATTATTATCGAGAAATATCATCATATATTATAGAATTAATATACCTACCGTTAGAGCATTAAAATTACATTAACGAGATAGAGAAAAATATTCAACTTATAATATTTAAGATTTTCTAAATTTTAAAAAACTAGAAAAAATAAAATTTGTTTGTTCATGTTGGCTGCATATTATGCACAATAGTAATAAATACTTAAATATTATTTTTCAGTACTTTATTAATAGAGAATAGAAGTATGGTTCAATAAATAATTAAATTGTTGAGATTACAATTTATAAACTAGTTGTATTTAACTTGGTGTATAATCTTATTTTATTTAAAGTTTTAAAAATATTACAATATTATGGTTTAAAATAATCATGACGGTTGTAACTCTCTTAAAAATTAAAATATTCTAATAAAGCAATTAAAAGATAAAAGTCTCACTTTTAAGTTTTATTAAAGGTCAATTCACTTTAATATTAAAGCTAATAATACAAAATTCTCAATACTTAAAGAAAATTGTCTATGTTGTACATTAGATTCATGAAAAAACAAACACATTCAGATGTACTTTTATGTAACGAATTATGACTTGTTGATTATATTTTAAGATATATTCTTTTATTCAGATTATAATTTTATCCTTCTTTCCTGGAAATTATTAAAGGACATCACAACACTAAATTTTTTTTTTCAAATTTAAGTTAATTGGTGTATTATTGTAGTCAACACAATGAAAAACATTTTGATACAAATCCGAGGATAAAAATTGATTATTCTACAATATAATGAAAATTGATGAATATTAGCGTAATAGATCCGATTACTGAGCAGCTGTCAATGTTTTACACTTTTACGTTTACAAGTTAGTTTAATTTACGCAATGATTTTAATAACTAAAAAAAATTGTATTTCAGAATATATTATTTATAATCCTAAGTATATTTTTATGATTCAGGCGATGGTATGATTTAAAATTTATATCTCTTATTGTATACATATTATAAATTATAATTTAGTAAAATGAATGAGTTCGCTACCCGCATTATATTACCATACTAACCAAATTTTAAGAAAATTACCATATTAGTTTTATCTACAATGAAAAAACTAAAAAATATATAAAAATTATAGTTACACTAGTGTTATAAACACAAAAAAAAACACTTAAGATTACTTAAACATATTTTTAAAAATATTTTAATAACGATTGAAATCTTTGCGTTAATCTGGACACTTTTACACTTAAACATACACCGCTGTTCCGACTTCGGCTTTATTACGTCACATGTATATTTTCAAACACTTGTATCTCATTGAATATAATTAGTGTTTAAGTATAAGACCTATACCATATTTTTTAAATAATGATATACTTTAAATCTAAACAAATTTGTTTTTAGTGTTGTGATGTTCTTTAAGTAGATGAACTTAACTAAAAATATTTTTTATAAAATCTAGATCAAAATTTAAATGAATATTATTTAGGGTATATTTAAATTTATATACTAAGTAATGAGAACAATACATCCATTATTATAGATTAGGAATAATATATAATCAATAAATCAATTAAAAAAAGCCGATTATTATAAAGGTTGACAGAAAAAAATTGATTAAATATTGTCTATAATATATGTATATTTTATATAATACCTATATTTTTAAAAATTGATAAAATGAATAAATCATATTACGTATAATAATATATTATATATATTTATAAAAATAGTTTATTATACTTAGACATATTCTACAGAATTTAAAATAGTATGACTTTCAAAAATATGTTAATTAATGATGTTTAAGCGATTTACGAAAAGTCACAAACAGTTTGCCAAACCTTTTAACTTCCTCAATTTAAGTTACCCTACTCACAAAAAAAAAATGATTTATGTAGATATACGTATACTTCTTTTAGTCAAGATTGTATCATTTTTTTCTGGATGGGAGGGGGGGAGTTGGTTTAAACAATATTTTTTATTCTCTCTAAAGTCTAGACTATTGTCACCACTCAAATGCATAACAATTTTTTCATAAAGTATTACTTAGTACATTTTATTAAAGTAATAGTTTTTATTAAATGTATTTTAATTTTGTGATCAAAGATCTGGTTTCTATGTATAAGTATAGGTACTTGGAATAAATCTGAAGAATTTGTATCCCTCCTCTATATAAGGGTCTGATTCATCCTAATTCTGTATTTTGATAAAATATTATTTAGTGAAATTTAATATTTGTAATTTTTCCAAGTTTTGATATTTTAGGCCCTTTTGTATTACGTGAAGTAACGAATCAGAGTACCTTTACAAAAGTATACATCTTAAAGTGTAAATCAGAAGTGACGTGGTTCGTAGGAATCGTAAGTACAAAGTACGAGCAATGCAGCGGACCGACGTCACTCTTTCCTATACTTTTTGGTATACAAAAACGGCAACTCATTCGATTTTCCCATCTTATATCCTTTCACTGGAGAAGTAATTCGGTAAACCAAGTCGACTTTAATCGTACGTGAAATCGGTGGTAAAGTTCACAACTAATCTTTGTGACGACCTTTGCTATGTACCGGGACGACCATCGCTGATAGTGACAATATATAATATTATAATATTGGAATTTTGATCTAATTAAGTCAAACATTATTATATTACCTATATAATCAATTTTGCATTTTGTGTATGTATTTTATCTTCATTTCTCACACAGTTACATAACACCAATTTTGGTGGACAACGTCAAACAATAATCGATATCATTGCAGTTCACGTCAATAGATAACTACTATTAAATGAATTAAAATTGTTTAACTGGTTACAGTGTAATATAATTGAAAACCTGTGGTCAAACATCAGACCATTCATAGAAGATAATAATATAATGAACACGTTAATTTTTATTTGGAAGAAAATATTATTGAGTTGATAATTTATAATAATGATAACTTTTCGTTAAATTTTGGCCTTTTAACTTTATCAACTAAAATACTCAGTCGTATGGATTCAACCAAATATCCATATACTATATTTTTATGCATACGCTTAATATATTGTTTTCTAACTCAATCCTACATGGCTACATTCGGTTGTAGTATAACTTTACATTTTACAATATACTTAATATATATATATATATTAGAAGACTGAATCACCCTGAAAATGTTTTCTATTCACACAATTATATTTAACAAAATAGTTTATCATAATAAAATGAACTAATGAAGTTTAAAAAGATTTACTTAAATAACCAGTATATAATGGTATATAATTTCTTATTCGTATATTTATATTATTAACCATCACTATAGTAGCCTAATTAACTTTTTATACTTAATCTAACCCATTTTCAGCTACAGTGCAACATCAATACTACCGAATAATCTAAGGTTATTCAACGAACAACTTCGTGGTCGTAAATATTTAGCCATTAACCCTATACAAGTCAAATAAGACACAGTAATAAATTGATATTTCAAAAAAAAAAAATAATAATAATAATAATAACCTACTCATTATTTAGCCATCATTAAATTCAATAACATTTATAAACACACACCTACATAACTTAAATATTTCATAGAAACAATAATTTTTCTAACATAGTTTTATTTTTGTAAAATTTTAAATCAATCTATTAATTCTATAACTATGTAAAACGTATTTATTTCGTCTTATTTCATGATTTAAATAAAAAATAAATAAAATCATTATTAAAAGTGAGCTAATGACCAATGGGAAAAAAGTCTATAAATTTGAAATCAGTTTTTGTAAAATAATCATGTTTAAGTATATATTCATCGTAAATTTATGTATACGTAAAATATTGCACCATTTTATGTCAATGCCTACATTTATAATAAAATAAAAAATAACTCTCATACATTAACATACCTAACATGTTTCTTATTTTGTTATAAACATTACGGTTTAATAATTTGATACGTACCATTTCTTCGTTAAAAATAAATTATAATCGTAAAATTAAACGATAAAATATAATAATTATAGAATCTCATCATAATGATTTTTAGTTAATACTTTAGAATTTTAGTAAAAAAATTGAATATGCTTAAATAAATTTTTCTTAACAAATTACCATTTTCAATAAAATATGTATTAACATAAATAATGTAACATGTAAAATAGTTAAATGTTTGAAAATAAAACACTTACTAGAATGGGAAATATTAAAAACTGCAGATTAAATATAGGAATCACATATCTACATAATGTATTAATTTTATTAAATGTAGCGCCTCTTTAAAAACGTTTCTTTATAATACTGAAATATGTTAAAGTAAATATTTGAATGATTAATAAATATTATTTTATGTTTTAAGATATTTTTGATTAAAAGTACAATGATTAAAATTAAAGATTAAACAGTAAAATAGACGATAAAATAATTAAAGTACATAGGTTATTATAGGCTAATCTAGTACCTATAAACTGTTCTTACTATAACATCATTAAATAGGACCGTAGTATACCAATCTTAGTTCAATAAATGGCTGGTACCGAATTGGTTCCCGAGCTCCAACCCCACGTGCTAAATTGGTTACCGTTTGAAAAAGGTATTTTATTAAGTTGAGCCGAATTGGTTCCCGTTTAATTACGCACATTTTCCTTCTCAATTTTACAGGCTTAGGACTGTCAACTTAAAAGTAGGTTTGGTTAATGTGCGATAATATGTGTTATAAAAAAATAATTTAATATATCTGAATATGTCTAAATGCTGTTTAAAATCTCCATAAAATAAAATATATTAGGATAGATATTTTGCTAAACTTCCAATATATAAATATATTGCCATCTTATTTTATATTATATTATAGACAATAGAGTTTAACCGTGTAGGTACATTTATATTTTGTGCCAACTATTAAAAACTAATAATTAACTGTACACTAACGGGAGCCAATTCGGCTCAACTAAATAAAATACCTTTTTCAAACGGGAACCAATTCGGTTATTCCCTAACAAATATAACACTATCTAAAATCAATATTCTTATAAGGCACAGTAACCACAATTCACAATTTGACAGTTTATTTATTATTATTATTTTTTCTTTTTATTAGTATGATCTTTTAATTAAAAATGATATACCTACCTAATAAAAAAATTAATTATTATACTAATAAAATCGATAATTTTCATTTATTATATAATATCTATTATTAATTTCCGTTGCTCCAACAGCAGTTCTAGTATAAATAAAAATAGATAATTCGATTATTCAATATTTGAGCATCTCCAATTATTTCAATATAAAAATCAAACAAATTTCTATTACCTATTTATTTATTTATTTTATAAAAAATATAAAAGTATTATAATATGCATTATTGGATTACCATATTATTTTATCAATTAAAAGATAATTAAAGAAAAGCTTTATTTTATAAAGGTAGTAAAGTTTGTGTATATCTCATCATTAAAATGTAGATCACTGAAATTAATATTATATTAATATTTTGAAATTGACAATAAATCATTGTACACGAAAACGAATAATGAACGTAGACAGTAATCGGAATTTTATTAAGTATATTTTATAATATATTTAAGTTGCTATTATAGTAATTTATTATGTAATTGATAATCAGATAAGTTAAATAAATTTTTGTCAAAATAATTGAATTTATTATATTATTAAAACCTATTTAAATATTATTATAATTTATAGTATATACATGTTTAACATATTACTGTTATTAATTTTCCATTCAACAACTTAATGTAGAACGCTGTGAATAGGTGTCTAGTATGCTTAACCATAGCTTAAAATTAATTTTTAAAAATTACGTCATCGTGTACCTGTAGTATATATATAATTTAAATAAAACATTGTTGGTTTTTTCGTAGGCAGTAAGTAGTATTAGAATCCAGATATTCAAACGCTAGTAATTAAGTGTTTTGCAATAACATTATTCACGTCATTAATTTTATAATATTGAAAATATTATTAAATCAATAGCTAAGTATTTTAAATGATAGTTACCTATATCTAATAGGTATATAAAATATAATAAAAGCGGTGCCTTCAAATATTTTTATCAAAAGCTACGCTAGTAAGTTAAGTCTCGAGTTTGAATGAAAATAATTTTAGTTTTATAAAGTTATTTTATTAAATATTTTCCAGATTGGTAAAACTATTACAAAGTACTCAGTTAGATTTTTTTTTATCATCTTCACGTAATATGTTTAATTAAATCCCTTAACTAAATTTATTTTATAGCATTTTATTATGTTATTGTATATGTATTTGTCTAGCCAAGTTATAAAAAAATAACATAATTTATTGATGTTTTTATTTTACTGATATTGTATTATTTTAAAAACATACTTTACTACCAATAATTTAATATTTTATTAAATTAAATTACAGGAAATCGTGTGGCACTAGAGCTTAAATTTAAACAAATCATAACAAAAAAGATAAATATATAATATTTAAATTAAATTAATAACATAAGATACTAGTTTACAGATTAGAAGTTCTTATAAACACAATGATCCTCTGGTCTCTACAATCGGTTGGTAAATGTAATAAAATTAAAATGTTCAAGTAGATTATGAAAATTATTTTAGTTTACTTAAAACACTGTATTAAGATCACGGTTCCTTTAACCATTTTGAGCCACTTTAAGCCTTGTCTATACAGATTGCAAACACATAAATTATATCATGATACATGTTTACATATAAAATATTTAGTGTGGCTATGACGTAATATCTATATGCATAATTTTGCAGACCTGTTTAAAACTATTTGGAAAACTATAGATGTTATTTATTGAGACGTTAAGTATCGAATCTCACTTTAACTCGTAATCATTAAACAGTAATAACCACATTTCACGCTCCAGAGTTGCATTCTGCTATTTTTAGATAGAATTTTCCATTTTATGTAACATAATACATATATAGTCATGTGAATTTATTATCTAAAGCATATTTTATTAAAAAAAATTCCGGTAAAATAAATGTATCGTATCTCGATAGGTTTTTTCTTCTAATCAGGTAGCCCATACTAACGTATGAAATAAGTATACATTATATAATAAATAATAATCGACTACCTATAATAATCATGTATTATAGAATTATTACTATTTTATATTTTGATTAGAAATCAATATACCTAAGTATTAGTGTATAACTTATAGTAGTCAACATTATAAAATGCTGTTACAAGAAGTAGAGTATAGTGACTGCTTGTTTAAACTTAATTTGATGATTATTAGCCTCAAGATAAAAATGGTAATGGTAAAAATTAAAAAAACCTAATGAGACGGCATGAGAATCTGGTGGGCGATGAAGGTCGGCAAGAGAATAATATTCTTTTCGTAATTATATTATATTACAGTATTGCCACATTAGAACTTGTTTAAACCGATGTTTATAGAACTTTAGAGACTTAGATTATTATTTTGTATCTATTTGAACTACCTACTTAGATATGAACATTCGAAATATTTGAACTTTTTTTAAAAAAATTTCCATGCGTGTATGATGAAATTTGTTTGTGAATAAAACAACTTATTGGATATTGAGTTCAAAGTTTCTCATAAGTTATAAGCTGTTCTTACATAGAAATCATAAATTAATGAAAAAGTGACAGTTTTAGATTTTGAATGGAGTGTTTTTATTATGATGGTTTTTTTCTTTTTATTAATATACACGATTTAAAAAAAAAAGCTTTAACTTTTAACAACATGAATATCTTATTAATCTAGTTGCTACTTTAGAGAGTTAAAAATTAAAAATTCTCATTAGTTTACAAAATAATAGAGAAAAACAAAAAAACTTGCGCAAAATTATTTTTGTCAAAATCGTTTTTCAAATTTTTTTCGTTTGTTGTAATTCAAAAACAAATAACCACGGATATGTATGGTATAATTATGACTCGTAGTTTTAAAACTACCTATTCATTAATGTTCCCGATTTATACACATTATATATTATTTTGCCAATAATGTCGATAATAAATATTTTACTTGGTCGAAAACTTTAAAAATTTAATATAATAAGGTTCTTTATAAGTTGTTTTAAAAAACCTATTTAAAAATATTTAAGATACATAACTATGGTTTTTTTAAGCGTCTTAATATTAAATGTTGACTACATTTCAACAAAATAATTTAAAAACTATTTAACTTTATTTTTTTTAACTTTGGTTTTTTTTATGATATTTTAAGTTTGAATTTGGAAGAATTTGTAACGTATACGTAAATGAAGAATTATGATCTTAGTTTTTTGTTGTTATTCAAAAATATTATTCAAAGAAATTTGAAAAATTTACATCTTCATAATAATATTATAATATTTTATTTACATATTAACATTTTTAAAACATTTAGATTAATTTTATAATATTTTCCTATTCATGCCATGAATCTATTCACGTACTATTTTATAATAAGCCGGTATTGATTTGAAATCCTATTACAATAATACATGATATTAATATATACTCAATACTGTTATAATAATTAAAATTAATAATACATTTATCAAATTACTACCAAAATAAAATAAATTATTGAAAAATATAATATAAATACATAATAAAATAAACTTGGTAATATAATTTTTCGTGTGCAATGGTTTATTATCATTGAATTAAAATTTGACACATACATTAGGTTACAGTGGCTTGCTCTATAATGAAGTACTCTCGACACTTTCTGTAAAACAGAGCCGTTACTTACATTCTCACTTTTTTAATTTTAATGAAATTCATATAAATTTAACTTTTAACTCAAGTTTTTATTTATTTAAATAAATAACACACCCAATACGAAGTGTATCAATCACAACAGCAACACGACAATAGTAAAGTAAAATAATATTCTCCATTCAAAATTATTATCTGTCTCGGTTTCTATACGGGGCTTCGTCACAGTGAACAATATATTTTACAATACTTAAACAAATTTTGTTAAATTTTCGTTTTTTTCCACCGAGAATAACTACTGTGATGGCATTAGTCCAACAAACCAAAACACCTATTAATACGTACCTTTATCGTGATAAATATTCTGACAAGTGATTACTGTCTATTGATTAATTTTGTGCTCTGGTAACCGGAAGATTGGGTGTTCGGGATACACTGGCATTGATGGCGATTACGGCATAGAGCACAACGTTTTTAGTGTTACAGTGCGTACGGTGAATAACTGACGGAATCACGGAATATTGACCTATAATAATTAAACTCGAGATAAGTATGTTAATCTGCATTTGTTCCGTAGGTTTTTATCTTTCTCGATTTTTCAATAATAATATTCTAATGTGATTTCTACTAGACATCGGTTCGACGCGTATAATAATAATATAATAGTTATATTTATTTGTGTGAGCGGTGTAAAGCTGTGTACATATACGTACGCCTATATTACCGTGGTAGACGAGAACATATAATAATAATAATAATATCAAGAGCCGTAATATAACCAGTTTGCAACGGGCTGGGTTCACCAGACACGGTTTTAGGTATGTACAGATAGTTACGGCCTAACCACGCGCGTGGTACTCGTCAACGGTACCGCGTTCATGTTACTAGCGAGTAAATATTATACAGTCGAATACAAACGCAGTCGCATCACCATCAGTCCGACGACCGGACGCGCGGCTTTTCATCATCCGACGACGACGGTGGGCCGTGTTGTTTTTTTTTTTTTAAATGATATATTATTATAAGTGTTGTGCGTGACAATTCGCTCAGCCATCGCCGACTGTCTACACCGTAAAGATCACCAATCGCAGCGTCGTCTTTCTCCCGCTCCAAGTCCTGCCGGTAAGTACCTCGTGAGTCGCATTAATTTTCGATTTCGCATATTCCGCGAGACTTAACGCGCCTATACGGTTGAGTAATAACGCAGTATTACACTGATGCTGTACACGAGCACTGGTCTGCCGAGTTATCAGCTGCCCCCGCGGAGACTAACGTGTAATGACAACATGTTGTAGGTAAAAGATTTCCACATATTTTACCCAACAGCGAGCAACAGAGTGGTGTGTACACTTGCAGAGATATCGTACTGTAATTTATTGGCACCTGTGGGTACGTGTGAAAATCTAGGACGTTCGCTGAATCTACAGTTTTTCGCAGCAGAAATGTTTAGCGCGTTATTTACGTTGAAAAATAACTAACCTATAATATTATTATTATTATTTTTACCTCGTAAATTATACTCGATTTATAACATACTCGGTAGCCAAGTATTGCCATTCATGCGATCTCTCAAGGACGATCATATTTTTTCATTGGGCGGGACCGAGACGGCTTGCCCCTCCTCACCAAGCATACTCAAAAACACTCGGGTCCACTACAAAAGTTGAAATCACTCTCCCCACTTCCACCGACCGTCATTATTGACAAGGCAGTGATCTGAGTTCTACAGATTAGACAATCCTTTCATCTAACGTTCAGAAATATTTCGATACCGTTTGGTTTCAGTTTGCGAACCTAAAAGTGTATAGGTATTATATGGTGTCAATAAAGTATAGACGAATACGTGATTACCTTATAGGTATACGTATTTGAAATATATATATAATTTAATAATAGTTGTGCATCTCATCATGCCTACGTCTACAATGTCAGCTGTACTAACACAATCAAATGTGGGCTTGACCTGATTAACTATCAATAATGATAAACTCGTACCATGTTTTATTTAATACATTTGGTATGCAAATGCTTCGGTGTATCTATATGATACTAATCATTTTGTTTTCTAGTTGAACCACTCTACCTTTAGTATAAATCGAAATTAATACGATCAATATTTAAATGATAACCACAATTTATTATCAATATCGCAGTTCTTATAGATTGCTAAGTGCAACGTCTTTGGTTCGAATTTCAGACATGGATGATTCTTTCTCACAGGACAGACACTAGCCAAATTGTTTAAAGTAAAAACCCATCGTCTCCTTCCCTTATCCACGTGGTAGGAAATGGGATACAATGTTTTTTTAGGTCCAATAACTTCAATAGAACTATATAATTACATCAAATCAATTACACGATTGAATTAGAACCGTTAAAGGTGTAAGACTAAAATATATATATATAGACCAAAATTATTAGTTTATTATTACACAATATTGCATGTTAAATATTTTGTATAGATGAGTCATGGATGGGCATAATATTAGCTAGTTATAGCAATAGTAGTATTAGTAGTAGTGGGAAGCTGTGAAACGGTACGTTACTCTAATCTTGGGAACTAAAGAAGAAGAAAAACGATAAAGTCAGTAGAAAGAGAAATCTGAGGCGGCGAGCGTACACGTCGGTCTGAGAAACTGATACCTAATTGTTAAAACATACGTGTAATATTATTAAAACTAAGATCCTGTGATGTTGATTCTGTTATTTTGCTGTTCATTATTTTAATTTATTTTACATAAAATATTGAATATTTATTTTGATAAATAAAAGATGGCAGCTCGATGGGAAAGCAAAGCAAAAGCAATCTTCCACCGAGTCCGGCAATGCGATAAGATAAAAAAAAATAGTAGTAGTAGTAGTAGTAGGCATTAGGCATGTAATAAACCCAATGAATGGTTATTACAATTAAACAATATATTTATTAAATAATTATTATGTTCTTGATCACACACGTGTATTATAATGTTGCACGAACCATAATAATGATTAATTTTTTTAAATTACAAATTTAACTACAACAGTAGTAATAGTTAATACAGATAAAAAATCATTTAATAATTAGTTTTAATAATTTAAACATTAAAAATACAGAAATATAAATCAAGCCTATCTATAAAAATTAATATCATTACCATTAGTTGTTAAAAAAAAGCTAAAAGTAAATTTCAGTATATCCAAATTAACTTGTTGCATCATTATTCATTAATAATAAAACATTTTCGGTCTGGGATGGTAATAATTAATACAAATAAACTGTGACTACTAACTAGGTATGATAAACCAACCATAATGAATGATGGTTGACATTAAAGGTTAAATTGTATATTTTATAGTTGATAACAATAAAATACGCTTATTAAACAATATACCGTTGTTATTTACTTTTTTTGTGATTAATTAATTTAGTTTGGTATATAATTAAAACTAGAATATTTTGGTTTCCATGGTTTATTTTATAAATTAATAAGCTAGTTGTACTGTAAGCCAATGCCTTATACAAAATATAAGAACTACCCATGTGTTAATTTGTATAAATGACAAATATTCAAAATCATATCGGTTTCAACATTGCAGAATAAATATACAATAGATGATAATACGCATAATACGTAGTGGTGTACTATATCTAAAATGTACACAATTTACACAGTGATAATAATAAAAGAAGATTGCCTTTTCTTAGATATACTCACTGTGCCATATTCTACAGTCATTACTAAAAATAGTTGGTTAGGTATAATCGGTGAAAACTTAAGGATTACAATTTTTAAAAAGAAAAAGTTGTTTTTGGAAAAATTAAGAAATAAATTAAAACCTTCTCAAAAAAATAAGAGATTTTTGAAAAATTATAAACTATCCAATAAATAATAACAAGACATTAATAATTCTAAATAATAATTACTATCAATTTAAGTTTTAACTTTAAGTTTATGTGAGGGATGTATTTTGCTAATTCTTTATTCCTGATTAAAATGAAATATTAGAATTTTTATTTATTTACCATTATTAGGTATTTAATATTCATAATTTTGGACAATTAGGTATACTTAATTAATACATTTATTTGTGATAATATCATATTTTAAGTATTTATGTGCTATATAGTAACAAATTTTTAATTACTAATTTAAAAAACATTAAAACTATTCAATACTCACCCGTTACCATAATCATTACCTTAAATATATAAAAATATATATATATAATAATCTATTTAATTTTGATTTTTTTTCATCTCTACGTATTATAGAAAATTATATTTCAATGTTAATGTACTACATCATGTGGGTTTAGAAAGTTTAAGTATAATAAATATTTCTAAATCCAACTGAGTATATCAATTTGTCACTATATAAATGCCAGATCAAGTAGTTGGGATACTCAGGCATTCCTACAACTTCATATTATAAAGAAATTCGAGAAGCTTTATAAAAAAAATGAATTATTTTATCAGACAAGATCCAAGCATATTATATTATTTTCCACTTCACTTGGTCACTATTGTTTTTAATAGTCGATAGATAATATTATATTATTTAATTCGTTGCGTTTATCATTCTTTTTTTTGTCATTTAAGACTCTTCGAGACTTAACGACATTATTATTTCATGTACACAATTTTATTATAGTATATTGAAGTAGTCAATCGATCGAAAAAAAATACAAATTAATGAAAAAAACTAAACCGGATAAAAATCCTATACCTTACATAGTAAATTTTTATAGTAAACCATACAGTGACTGTTAAAATATTCTCCACCTTTATAATAAGATCAACTATAACTTAATTATACTGTACGTACCTATGAGATTCATCATCCCGGACAAACTATACATTTTTAAAAAACAATTTACTAAGAATATATTTAAAAGCCTTGTGGATTCTGCGAAATAAAAACAAATTACACAACAACATAATTGTATGAATACCGTGCATTTTAATCTAGATCAACAACTAATTAAAAATATTAGAAAAAAACTATACCTAACTAAAGAGCACACTCAATTATACAAATCAAACAAAATCTAGTCACCACAGTTGTAGAAGTAAACTAAAACTCCTTAGAAAATTGTTGGCCAAAACCACAGTAAAATGATCCCGCACCGGTATAATGATCCATAAAATAATGATATAATGCTAACCTCCCTGAGCGTTTTCTTTTCAGGCTAGTTTGGGCGAACGAATTTCTAGTACGTTTACCTCGAGACATCCTATCAAATTCTGAAAGTGATCAGGATTGATTACCACCGGAATGTACTAATTCAGTTTTTTTTTAAATAATAATTTTTGAGTATTTTGATACTTAATAATACAATTTTGGATGAATTTTTTTTAAGTATTTTTAAAGTTTCTCTAACAAAATAATCTAAACTTCTTGATTTTGTAATACAATTTCTTACTATTAGAAACAATTAGAAACAATAGATGCCAATAATATATATGGTAATATTACAATTACAATTATAATAACGTACAATATAATTTAGCAGATATTACAAAATATTAATACATATAGCTAATCATCAAAGTTGCTGAACAATGGAATAGTGAAGAATTGATAATTCGGAATAGCAATTATTGCATTAAAATAATTAATTAATATTGAGTTGAATGAGTAATTTTTTTTTCAAAGAATTTAAAACTCAAAATAGATGACTCATATTATGTCGGTAGTTCTTAGAGTTGGAATTGTCTTTACCTAGTTTTTTGATTAAAAATATTAAATTATTTAATTTATATCAGGGAATTGGATTAACTATATAAATATAATGTATATTACCGCTTTTGTTAGAATATTTTTCATCGTTGTATTTATTAAAAATTTAAAAATTAAACAACTTTTAAGGTTATAATGTATCATCTATATCGCATTGTATTATATTATTACATAATAACCAACTATTATTGTTAAACGTTTTGTAATCAAAATTTAAGCATTATAATATAACACAGATGTCAAATTGTTTTTTATAAGAATAGTATTTCATACAAATTAAAATTAATGTTTGTTTCTATATCTTTTAAATGGACTCAAATGCTACTGAACCGTTTTTAATATAAAAAGTTATCTTATAGATATTATAAAATATTCTTCGAGATAGGGCAGGGTTTGTAACTTCGTTTTTTAATCCGCATAAGTTAGATTACTCTTTAGGACTCATGCATGAATTTAGTTTTGGCCCAGAAAAATTTTGTTCATTAAAATGGTTGAATTGATTTAATTATAGATTATATAACTATTATAAATTACCTAGCATAAATATAGAAAATTAAAATTAAAAATATAGGATGAAAATTTGTTACATAAACACTATTTACAATCAAAACAAGGTTTTGAACGAAATACTGTTCTAAAATTAAACGATTTATTCTCGAGTGGAATAAAAATCATATTATATAAATTATGAACTACCAATTACGAAGCTAAGTAATTAAACTAGTATTTTATAAAATACGAATTTTTAGACAGTGATTAATGAATTATACTGAACAATTAATACGTTTTTTATAATATTTACAAAAGCAAATCGACATCTGCGATCTAATATTAGTATCAATTACACGCATTATGCACCTGAGTAGAGGTACGATATGGCAGAAGTTCAGGACCTGCGAATGCAGCATATGATAATTTTTTAACTTAGTCATAACAATAAATCAAACACTACCGTATTGCAAGGGAAAACCAATTGAGCAATAATCTTATCATACATTATAAATTATGATATGAAAATAAATATTAATCTTTCATTTGCAAACATTTCAAGTAGTTGATTTATAAGTTGTAACGCATTTTGTAAAATAATTTGTTCTGACTTAAAATAAGTCCAGAAAAGGCATAATAATTACATTTATAACTACAACTACTGGTTCGTATTTTTATTTTTCGATCGATACAAAAAAAAAAATATGAACTTTTATAATCATAATTGTATGAAAAGTGATTGTTTTATAAAAAAAAAAAACACTATTTCTACTGGAATATATTATGTAAAAAAAAAAAAAAAAAAAACCCGTCTATAGATTTCGCAATAACGAGTTGGACAGGGAAAAAATCGCCGGGCATAAAACCTCACGATTAAAACAGCCTGCGTGTGTTTCAGACGGACTTGCACGACGACGACATCGTCACCCAACCTACACGCGCGACGGCGATGGTGGCATCGACGAAGGGCGACGACAAGTCGGCCGACGACCAACGTCGGCAGCTGACGACGGAACAGCCGGACGGCGGCGGCCGCGCCAGGGAACCGCTGTACCGGACGGCGCTGCGGAACATGACGGTGGAACCGATGCTGTTCCCGTACCTGATCGCGTCCATACTGGTCATACTGGCCAACCAGAACCTGAACATCCAAAAGGCGTGCCGGGTGGAACTGAAACTGGGCACGGAGGTGTGCGACGACCTGGAGAACAAGGACAAGAACAGCACCCAGCTGACGGACAGCGAGATCGCCGTGCAAAAGCTGGTCGCCGACATGCTCATATGGCAGACGATATTGCAGAGCAGCGTGCCCGCCGTGTTCGTGCTGTTCCTGGGCTCGTGGAGCGACCGGAACAGGCTGCGCCGGCCGTGCATGCTGTTGCCCGTCTACGGCGAGGTGGTCCGGAACCTGGGCCTGCTGGTGTGCGTCTACTTCTTCGACCAGCTGCCGATGAACCTGACCGGTCTGTGGCAGTCGCTGCCGATCGCCGTCACCGGTTACTGGACGGTCTTGTACATGGCGGTGTTCTCGTACGTGGGCGACCACAGCACGGTAAGCGGTTACACGGGGTTTTCCGGTTACCTATACAACGTTTTCCGAAAGACCGCATGCGTTAGTTGTTATAATTTATTGATATATACGGTCGGATGTGTTATTAATAGTCTAGACGGTCTTTCCGCATACATTAACATAAATATTTAAATATTTTAATATTATATTAAATATTTTGTCCCGTACGCCTGTAAGTCGTATCGTTTTCACGTATATAATCGATGATTGCAAGTGTGATTAATAGGTGTTGGGCATACCTAACGGGTAGGTATATCTAGAAAAATACGATTTACGACGTGTTCGATTAAACGGCCAACACATTTTTGCACTCGTCGTAGGCTTTTACTTGTTTTTAGTGTATAATAATATACTGTAAGTAGGTATTTGTGCTATAAACAGTCGACGACATAAAAATATTCCATCTGAATCTTTAGAAAATATTATCAATTATGTACATTATAAAATATAATAATATAGTTCGTAAAAGTTTCAAATGCTCATTAATAATAATATCTTTGAATCACAACAAACAATAGTATCCGTTATATACCTATTCTTCGTTTAAATATCAAATTACTTCCAAATTTAAACTTCAAACGTTTAAAGTTTTACAAACTTTTTTTATCAAAACTAAACGTTTCTTTAATACTTCAAAAAGTGTAGGTAGTTTTTATGTAATCTTTTTATGGTTATTACTTTTTGAGTAACTTAAACTAAAATCGTGAATGAATAATTTATCATTATCGATATCCATTTTTGTCAAAATATTCTAACTTTAGACGACCTTAAAAAATATTTATGGAATCACGATCAATTCTTTCTTATTACTCTTGTAATAAAAACTCAAACACAACCTGTTATTACATTTTCAGACATTAAGTAGGAATAATTAAAATCTTATGAACTTTTAACTAAAAAATAGTTTCAAGTTTTCGTGATTTTATTAAATTTCGTAATTTTAAACATTGAAAAATAATCTTTAAAGTACCTGTACAAAAAAGAAGCTAAAATATTTTTAAAATTATTTGTGTTTAGGTTATGCTAATATTTATGTATTTAGTGAAAATTTCAAGTCTACAGTTAATAATTTTAGAGTAGAAACAAAAATAATCAATTTTGTAAAATATGGTTCTGCTTAAAAATTCTTTTTATTCATTCATTTGTTTTTTTTTTATTATTATTATTATTTTAATAAGTACCTACTAAGAAGATTTTCACTTTTCATCTTCTTACCTAAAAAAATAAAAATTAGATCCAATTTGATACCAAAAACCATCTTCAATGTTGAAAATAATCTAAAATTAGTATTACGTGAAAATATTAAATGAAAACATGAGGTCTAATGAAATTTAATTATTGTGTTACTCATCATATTGATGTTACTTATATTAATCTGTTACGAATTTAACCTTAATTTATTGGTTTATAAAATGTGTTACATGATTTGTGTACCCATGTTCAAGATAATTAAATTTTTATGATTCAAACAGTTATCTATAATCTTTAATAATTGGATTTATTTAAATTAAATTATAACTGTAAAGTTTATAACGATTATTAAGCGTTTTGAATAATTTATACGTATGCATGATAGGTACAATTGAACATTTTATTTTTAATCCTACTTACGGCGTTGTTGCGTATACAACTTATTATTGCCAATGGTTATTTCAAATAAAATATCTACTCTAATGAATTATACAATTTATTTATCAAATTGCATATATATTTCTCTTAATTTAACATTTAATCATTTGTCGGTAGTGTAAAAATAATGTTAATCATCATTTTTTCTAAGATAGTGGTGTATATCTTTAAAAGATTACTCAAGAATTCTCTTATGTAATTAGTAATAAATTATTGTGTGTAATGCATTATTAAATGTACCCTTATTTAATACTTGTACTCTTTTCTCCAAGAAATTTAATTAAATCCTCATAATATATACACAACATTTGAATAATACAACAAGCTATGATTACTTAAAGAAAGTAAATTAGGTGTAATACTATCATAATTAAGTTATAAATCTACTAAAATTGTTAAAATTCATAAAAAAAAAAAAAAAAAATTATATCGCATTTGCTTGTGGTAGTTAATTAACTAAAATGTTTTTTTATTTGTTTATTTATTTATTTAACATCATTGCTTAATGTTAAATAAATACTAAGAATTGTATTTTTTAGTAAACATAATATTCTTAGATACTGAGTTATTTCAAATAGTATAAAGTACCTTCTTGCCTAACTAAAACTAAAGAAGTGTAATGATATGTACTTATATTATTATTTATTAGAAAAACACTGCTTAGTGTTTATACATCATAACCATAGATTGCACACAAACATTTTTCTATGTTACCTAATGGAAACCTATAATTATTATAAACTTAAAGAAATATATAAATAGTTTCGCTTGTGAAATTATATTATTAACTGAACGAAGGTCATATTTATAGAGATAAAAATATGATTATTACTTAAACATTCCACCACAATTTTTAAGCTGATTTAGTTACATTTGAATATGTAAATTAAAGAAATTGGTCGGTATATTTTACTATTACATAACATAATATTGACATAGACTGCTTTAAACTATCTTTTATAATTTATACCATGTTGGACTATTTTACTTTATAATAATTCTTTGTAACTCTATATTTATTTGCATATTTGCCTAAATTATTATTTGATGTGTTTGTTATATTAATATTTATTAAAACTATTATCATTTATCAACAGAAATAGTAAAATATCAAAGATGAATTTAAAAAAAAAAAATTATTTTCTTTCATTTATCAGTTATATTAGTGCAATATGCGTATAACTGTTTAAAGCTCCGTAATTATATTTGAAAAAAAAATAAGAAGAACTGTTTCTGAAGGGAAATGAATTTTTTTATCCCTATTATTTTTAAGAACTACTACTAATTAATATAATAAGGTTTAAACTTTAAAACATTTTTTCCAAAATTAATTGCATTTAAAATATATTATTATAACAATAATGTTCTAAAAACTGAATGCAAAAACCAACACCTTAATCTGTACACTTGGAAAAAATATTCTTTCAAGAAGCATTTAATTATATCATTTAAATTTATATTATATACATTAATATACCTTTTTTTTACATACAGGATCAAAATAAAACTTTAAAAGTTGGTATGGTCAATGCAACAATGGCCTTATGTCTTCCTATAGGTACTGGCTTGTCCGGTATATTATATCGTGAACTCGGATTCACCGGAGTATACATCATAGCTTTGATTCTCTGTTGCATCAGTATTTGGATGGCACACATTTTCGTTCACGATACAAAACAAATAAAATTCGATTCGGGTAAGAAACATAAAAGATCTTATTGGACTCGAATCAAGTTTTTTTTCAGTTTAAATCATATAATTGATGCGTTCAAAATAACATTCAAAAAGGAAAAAAACAATAGAAGAATGAAAGTTATTGCTCTGACATTGCTCATAACTGGAGTCATGGGTCCACTGCAAGGTAAAATGAATTTATATTTTTTCGGAAATAATATTATGTTGTTCAAATTATTTGTGGTTTTTAATAACAGATAGACACGGTTATCATAATAGAGCACATATTTTAAATTTCCAATAAATCTTTTAAAATCCAATTATAATGTTACATTACAATACATTATTATAATGTGAATATGCAAGTATAACATATAAATAACGATTAAATGGTTCTAAACAAAAAAAATATTAGGTATCTACATTGCTTAGATTATTTTTGTACTATAAATCTGAACAGATAGAATAAATCGGCGGAGTACGCGCGATTGCGCTCGTTATACCTTTTTAGGTATAGTACTATTGCACGCAGTGCCAGAATAACAAAAAACACAATCTTAATTACTCAAAGGCGTACGATTGCGCATGAAATTGGGTAAGACGTTGCCAAATTTATTATTTTTTTTAATGTTTAAATACAGATACAAATACATTAATTCAGAAACTAAGAATAGTATAATATTAAAAAAAAAAAACTATCATTAAATTTACTTAAATAATACAAAATAAAAAAAAGTTAATAATTCAATATTTAAATTAAATTTAAAAATAATATAATATTAAACTATCCACAAAATAAAAAAATTTAATTATTCAAAAAATATAATAATCCAACATTTAAATTTTTTAATTTTAAAACTCCGATACCTATTTCCAACTATAGCCAAATAGGTACTTAAGTAAATTTTTTGATGTTTCATTATTTAAATAATGTTTGTGTTCAATTTTCAGATATTTGATTTTCCTTAATTCTTCCTTCGATTTTGGTTTAATAAAATTATTCCTTTGGAAATGGTTAATAATGACTGTTTCTGTCTGAGTTTCCATAAGGATAGTTAAAACAATAAATATCGGTGAAAAACAGCATGTTTCTAGCCGGAAAAACTTCTTTTGTTGCTCCAATAGCACCAATTTTAAAGTTAATATGTAGTATTTTAATTTTAAAAATGAGTGATTGCTTTTCGCAATTACTAATAAAATATTTCCATACATTAATATTATATTAAGTATTTTTAAGTTTATCTACTATAATCTACTATAGTATCGTACGGATTTACCATGGGCCGATGGACTTATATATTTGGCAACGTTGTTTAAAAGTAAAAATAATATAGCGCGAGCAACCGTACGACGCTTAAAAAGGTACCTACCGCTGATAAGGACCGCGCACAATCGTATCGTGCCCGAATAAACGTTTTATTTAAAACAAATTTAAATACATTCACCGTATTAATGTACATAATATTAAAATAAGACACATTAATAACAATTATAATATTACGTAATAAAACTATGATTTAATAATCATTTCTCCAATTTATTAAACAGCTATGTTAAATAATAATTATAGATAAAGTATTAAGTAATAATACTTCTAAAATCATTTTTATCGGAATTTAATTGATAACAAACAGCCGAAGGGACAAACGATAATAATTAGTAAATCGGGTACTCTAAGTAGACCTTGTTTCTTATTTACGATTACCTATGAATGATATATTAACATTAAAAATAATTATAAATAAAAACACATAGTATTTTTCTTCTATTACTGAATAAATCGAGTTAATACCAATTATTGAATCCACACATAAACGCGTCATTGAATTAAATCTATGATTTATTAGTTATATCCATATTAATACATGTAGTATGTACTTACATGTATTTAATAAATAAATGTAAATCGATAGTAATCAATATAAAGACGTATAATAAGGCAGAATGTTGATCCTTTAATTTACATTAAGTACATTAAAATAAGATACTATCATAATAATATTAATAATTATAGTCTATAGACTAGACCTTAATCGTAATAGGTATAATAGGTATATAATATTATATCTAATCCATATTTTGTTTTTCCAAATATCAAGGTATTACCTATCTAACATTTTTAAATTCATATTCTTAAGGTAGGCCAAAACTAGAATATTGTAAACTGTTATTGAACCCCGCCGGCCAAATAATAATATTTTAAGTTAGGTATTCA
Organism: Aphis gossypii; assembly: GCF_020184175.1. Lineage (NCBI taxonomy): Eukaryota > Metazoa > Arthropoda > Insecta > Hemiptera > Aphididae > Aphis > Aphis gossypii. The sequence goes on from NC_065531.1 coordinate 49,148,210, forward strand.
TTTTTTTTTTTTAAGTATTTAATGGATACATTTTAATAAATAATAAATGATATTAATATAATATGTAGAAAAGTTTCGAATCTCTACCAATAATATAATATTTTAAGTTACAAAAAAAATAACTAAAATCGTTATTTTTGTTTAAATATCTTAGTTTGTCAACATTTGAGATTAAAACATGTAGATATAGCAAATGTTATGTAAAATTATATTAAAGGATTTTTTAAGGATTTTAAGGACTATTATGACTTATGAGGGATCTTGTTTTATATTTTTGTGACAGAATTTTTTTAAGATTACGTACCTATTTCTATCAGAAATTGTATCATATTGCGTAACGTAGCTGTAGTATAGTAAACGGGTATCCTAAATAAATAATAGAATTACATGTGGAACACGCATGGTCGAAACCAGTTTAAGAGTCTGATGAGTCATCTTAAATATCGTCTCTAGTATGTTTACTGTAAAAACCAGACGGTGGAATAATCGTTTGAATCTATTTTATTTTTTTATCAAGAAGATCTTATAAATGTGAGCTCGAAATGTCTTGAATGTTAAAAAAAAAAGTATAATTTTAAATAGACTAATATTATAATATAATATAATAAGCAATTAAAAATCAATAAATTTATTTAATTCCTTTTTATTTTAATTAGTTAAATAATTAGTTTTAATAATGTCATCAACATTTATTTTTCTATATTAATTCGTTTTTTTCACATTAATTTAAATTCCTATATTACGATATTAACTTCAGAGACATGCAATAATTTAATATACCTAATAAACGTAATTTTATTTTTTTTCCGAACAATATAATATGTACTCCAAAAGTAAAATGATAGGAAATATTACACTCAAAATATATTTTCAAACAATATATTTTTGGCTGTATCATTTTCAGATATAATATTTTCGAATAAAATATTGTTTATGTGTTTTTTTTTATATCAAATAGTTTTCGGATAAAATAATTTCGACAGAAATATTTTCAGTATTTTATTAAGTCACCACCTGTTGTTATTACGAACAAAACTATTCATATAATTTTATTATATCGCGTTATTTAAATTTTAAAATTAATTATTAATCAAATACATAGATATCTTTGTAAATTTATTCAAAACTATGCGATCAAAATGCATATAAATATTATTTAAAACCGTACACATTTGTGTCTACATTACCTAATATCACATCATACTTAGAATACTCATAATATTATTTGTTGAAATTCTAGGTGACAAAGGAGTCGCATATTTGTTTACTCGAGTCAAGTTTAATTGGAACGAAGTGCAATTCAGCGTGTACTCGACCACTACGATGTGCATCAATCTTGTGGGTCAGTGACATTGAACATTTACTTCAGGATTAAATTGTGCACAATATTTTTGGCATTGTAAACATGTCATGCTTAATTCGGAATATTTTTTACGTGTCTCGCAGGAACATTTGTGACTCTCGGGATTGTAGTCAGAAAGTTCGGAGTTGACGATGCATTGATCGGTACTGTGGCTACTACTGGAAAATTAATAGCGCAATTCATATACGTATCTGCCACTAGTCCAGTGGTATTCTATTTAGGTAAGTGATATTGTCAGTGTGCCAAAAATAACTTACTCAATAGCGGTATCGGCCTTCGACGTAAATACGAATACCGCGGCGTAATACATATTATAATTACGATTTGTAATGGTTTACAAATTTACAATAATTTATTAATAATAAATTATCATTGATATTATTTCCGTCATTCTATATTTCTCAATAATACCCAACAATATTATTGTAAATGTGTAAAAATATTATATTGTGTAAGTGTGTAACGAAAAATCTCGATTGCAGCGGCGCTTGTGAACTGCTTACAAGGACCAGCCATCATTTCCATGAAATCGATCATAAACAAAATTATTCCGGCCGAGGAATTAGGTGAGTATCAACACCTGTACTGTTCACGTGTAAGGCTGCATCCGAATTGGTTCCCATACCTAAAAATTGTCATCCGAATTGGTTCCCGATATTCTACAGATAGGCGGCACACATCAGAATTGGTTAACGATAAACACTTTCGAAATAGGCGAAATACTATCTAATAATATTATTTAATATTTAATTTAATGTCATTAAAATCGATTAATGTAAGGCTTGATGAATTCTTTGATTGCATTCTTGAAAACTATATTGAAAAAGATAGTTCATTTCCACCAACAATGTGGGCCGAATATACGAATAGTATAGATTATAGAACGAACAACTACCTAATTGCTGTGAATCATTTCACAGCAAGTTCAACAGTTGTTTTTATTCTGCACATCCGAACATTTTTCAATTCGTGGATGTATTTAAAGAAATCCAAATTGAATCTTATATAAAATTATGGAGTACAGAAAAAGCACAAAATCTTAAATCTAAAAATAAAGAAATATATATAAAAACATAAATGGACAAATATAAAAATAATACTATTAATCGATTAGAATTTATAAAAAATGTTTGCTATAAATTTTTATCCCAATAATACATTAATATCTAATAACATAAAAAGAAATAGACAGATTAATATTTTGTATATTTATTTTATATTTTGAATTTAAAAAAAAAATTTGTTATTATTATTATTATTATTATTACTTATTTTAATGTACCATAACAAAAAATTATAAAAGTGGCAAAAAATCATAATTTTTAACCATACCTGCATAATATTATGTAGGCAGTCCTAAGTCTGTATAAAATGGGAAAGAAAATTGAAAATGCTTTGACCAGGGAACCAATTCGGATACTCCGACGTATTACACCGTGATAATACAGTTTTACAATAATTTCATTGTCTTTTTTTTCCTATAGGTCAAGTCTGCGCAGTCACAGGTATCGGAGAAAACGTTATACCTATTTTGTGTGGCCCGTTGTATAGTTACGTGTATGAATCTACAGTGGGCTTCTTCCCTAGCGCTTACTTCTTACTCACTGCGGCCATAACGGTGCCGACTATTTTTCTCTATCTGTAAGTACTGCAGAGTATATAATTATAATATATTTATTATTTATACACATCGAAACATCTCACTTAATAATTTAATTCTAAATCCTATCGGGATCGTATGAATTTTCGGACACATTTTATTATCACATTATGATAACAGATAATCGTTGTAGATGTTATTACCCCATAATTGAAACGGCAATAACACGATTTCGCAAATTTGAGGAATCGCGTTGGTTTTAATAGCCACTGTGATACCGAAACGTTGCCATACAGTTAATTACTCTATAGTGTTAATATAAATTGTAATTTTTGAAAAATTTGATTTTTTCTCAGTTGGTTACGGTAAAACGTGGCATGATATTATTATGATGCTATATTCAATATCGTTTACAATTATATTAAACGGGAAATAAATAGTAAGTTATGAAATGCACAAGAAAATGATCCGCTATAAATCGTACAATTCAAAACATTTGTTATTATAAAACATAAAAAAATATAATAACGACAGTTTTATTCGTCATATCGTTACATCGTTGTTCGCTAAACGATATTTTGACGCTCGGTGAAAACGCGCCGTGTATCGCCCGAGTACCGCTCAAGTAACGCGCGTTACCGGGTGCCACCGCCGTACGCTTACCGCGCGTCGAAATCACTCGTCTAGTGTGGCTCGGCCCTTACAATAATAATATACATATTTTGTTTTCGAAATGGCAACGTTGCATTTAAAATCATGCGGAATCCTGTATACAATAAATGAAATTTGCGGAGTCGCATATGTATACATCAGCGGCTATTAAAATCAACACGCGAATTTGCGGAATCCGCCGATCGAAACTAGAAATCGAGTGATATCGTTTTTTTTGCTATTTTAATCGTAAACCATCTCTGATTATTAAAATATAATAAATCATTATAACAATAATATGTAAAAACGAGTGATTTCGTCGTCTTGTTTTAGATGGCTCTATACGCAACACAAAAAGGAAATCAGAGGGTCGTACGAAAAAATACCCGACACGGACGTCCCGAAGGAACCGAACGGTGCTACTACTAAGTATGGCGCAATAAAACCGTAACAGTTGATCGAATGTATTGTTTATTAATGGGATGAAGTGTGTTACGAGTTATTAGTCATAATAATAATGTGTACTTCCTACACATAGTACTTCCTACTACTACCCGGCTTGATATCAACTATTCGTTAAAGCGACACGGATGTTTTCTCATTCAAAAGTTCCTATCAATCTTTTGACTATGCAATTATTACACATCACATACGAATAATAATATAAGTGTCGAGGCCTATTATTATGTAAACTAATCGTGTAGATTTGATTGTATAAACCTGCGTCTATTAATATTGTATTGTTTTTGTAAAATTTCGTAGGCAAATTAATGTTGAGCGTTTGTAACATTTCATTTATCGAATAAATCGGTACATATAATGTTTATAGCTATTATTTATCAATAATATGATCGCGTGTCATTGGTATAATAAAATATAGATTAGTTTATTTAAATTTCGATGTGTTATAATTTTATCGTCGAACAATAATGATGATTTTATGTGCTTGAAAAATTCACCTTGTAACATTTTTTGGATTGTTATAACTCGAGTCTAAAATATTTAACCAACCTTTTAAGATTTCAGACATGACAAAAATCTTTTATGAAGTCAATTTTATTTATTTATTTATTCATATATATTATGATTTAAGTATACGAATCCTAATAACAATAAGTATATGAAAACATTTAAATATACGAGTATATAAAATAAGTATATACTATAAACAATATACATAATATGGTGTACAAATTTCATTATTGATGTAGTTAAATTTAAATTTAAGTTATTTAATTACTAATAAATATCCAACGATAAAAAAAAATCAACAGAATTATAAACAAAAATATCAATACGGTCACCAGATAACTTTATACTTTTTTAGATTATATAGTTTAAAATTAAAAGCATGAATTTCTTAGAATCTCTATAATTGAAAAAACTTCTAATGACCCATAAAAAATTAACTCGAGGCTCAGCAGGTTTAAAAACTAATTTATATAACGAATACATAATAATTTTATTACAATATTACATCATCGCAATCAATTTACATTGAAGTTTATTATTAATGATTTTATTATGATCAACAAAATAGTAAATTATTGTATTAAGTATATTACAAAATATTTAATAACTATTTTTTACATTATAGACTACACTATAAGTAATTGTAAATATTGATAAATATAATAAGGTGTATTCAAAATATACGTCATACATTCTTATTAGTTATTAGTTGTTTTATTACTTATTAATTTTATACTTAATGAATAGTGGGTCATATAAACATTAAGTTATGCCCGGCGTATAGTATAGGCAAAGTAGGTACATTACTACAGTGTTCTAAACTGTCGACAATTTATACTACTATAGTATATCTAGTATGTATTAATATATACACATTTTGTAAAATAATATAGTTAATTAAATTATAAATGTATAAATGGTTAAGTATAAAACAAAAAATCCGTAATAATTTTATTTTAGTTTAAGTAACACAACAACGTGTGTGAGCATGTATATAATAAGAATATAACGATAAATGACGTGCAGTACGACAGCAGACACCATGGACAACGTCTAGAATCATGGCTAAAATATCTATGTATGTATCTATTAACAGAAAAGTAGACAACTATGATTGGAGGGTATAAACCTAGTGGACATTTCACAAAACTTGATTTTTTTTTTTTTAATTTCAATTCACGCTTTATTCCCGTGAACATGGAAGTCTAGTTTTAAAATTCATACGAAACTCTACTCCGTCAAATTGTGATCAAGCAAACCTAGTACATAGACCATTGTTGTAGGGTACACCGATAACGAGCCAAGCCATATTGATGATTAAAATAATTGAAATAAAAAACGATTAAAGTTGTACATCTTATTAATTCACCAACTATTTAACGCATTCATATTATAATTAATCATGTAATAAAAAAACATTATTATTTTTTTTTTTTTTTTAATAGCTTTAGTGAACAAAAACTTCTTTAATCTTTTTTTCTGCTAAAGATTTTTTAATTTTGTTTTTATAACACAAAAAGTGAGTGAACAAAAAAATAATCAAAATATTAAAAGTAGGTAATAATAGTAACAATTGTAATATATATATATATACCAGATACCTACATATTATTACATGAGTCATTTATTATCATAATTATTAGGGCTCAGATTTTAAAGCATAATAAGCAACTTATAAAGCACACGATTGTTTTCAAAAAAAAAACAAAAAAGAGGCATATTTATTTTTTAAAAAAAGCAACGAAATAAAGCACAACTAAAAATTAACAATATGAACTAGTTATAAAAATGAATAAAAAATGTTAAAATATTAGTTTAAATTAAAAAAAAAGAATTAACTACTATGTATTTCCCTAGATTTTCAATAATGAAATCGACTCTAATGTCCAACAGAATATTTTTATATGTAAAAAACGAACTCTCTACATCCACAGAAGTGATCGGTGCATACTTCATACAAAAGATTTCAAATTACAACACTAAATCTTAAATTTTGAAATAGTTGTTATCGATGTTATAGGCATACTGAACGTATAGGTATTGCAGGCTATATGCAGATCGAGATCGATAATCTGTACGTTTGTATATTATAAACAAACCTATAATGAAAACAATAATAATCCAATATAACCATTTAGTCCGCACAATGGGTTTTTACGTTTTTTATTAATTCAATTTGTATTATTAACATAGTAGCATATATAATAATAAACATATAAAAATTCTACAGCTGAAATAATTGGAAATAAAACAAAAAAAGCATTTACATAAAAAAATATCAAAAATAAAATGGTTTAATGGAATCAGAATGACGTGAAACAAATTTATGTATAAAAATTAGATTTCTATCTCATATATAAAAAAAAGATGGATAAACTTCAAAATCCGAGCCATAAATGGTACTAGCTAGTTAGGTTGCTAGCATACCAACTAGGTGCGCCATCTCTTAATCAGTGGAGCACATCATGACATTTTCATTACATATTTTTGAATTTTTCTGTAATACGGTAACTATATAATATATTATTATAAAACATTTACACAAATACGATTTGAGGTTAAATTCTTAAGGTTCCAGTTTATTTTTATTAACTACCTATTTGTGTAAACCTAAATGTCAAAACATAATTCGTAATAGTGTTTTAATTTCAAAATGAAATTAATGTAGAACAATAATTGCCGCTAACGAGTACCTACCTAATGACTTTGCAGTGCGTAAGTACCAATGATCTCATGTCCGTGAGTGTGTGTACCGTTTACGGCATAATTATACCACTTAACTAAATACATTATTTAAACGAATATTACAATGTATTTATTTCGACGAGTGTGAGCTGGCTCAGAACTCTTGTAAGACACGAGACAATAATGATCTTCAGTTTTGTCTGATTAATATGATGACAAATTAGACGACTGAACTGTGTGTGTAATGTGTGTGAATAATCAACGGTAAGATATATTCACAGTGGCACATAAGTGTTTGTTATTGTACTCTTGTAATGTATATAATACATTTATATATATATTAAATATGGTACTTATTGGAACAATGGTGTTATGCGTTGCAGTGTCCCCGTGTAGAACAATACAAACGTAACAAATAATACATTCAAAAGCGATTGTTATTATGAGAACACCTCGCGGGCCTTTGTGGATCAACGATAATTCATAAAGGGAAAACCCATCAGATACGATAAACAGATAGATAATAAACAAAACGTATCAAATCGGAAACACGGGTACACCGGACACAAACATAATACGGGCAGCGCACGTGTCTCTTGTTCCGGTCGAAGCTGTGCGTTACCTAGATCGTCTGCATAAATCGTTCATTAAGAGCATGCGTACAAAACACGTAAAATATAATATATAATTTACACTTATAATCGTCGCAAATATCCGTCTGACGTTATAATATTATTTGTGCAATCGGCCGTGTGCGTCCGGTCGACGCCCGTGCCGCGTGCACTCGCACCGCACGCCCACCGGAAACTGCTGACACAGTGACATGGGCAACTCACCCGAACGGTCTTCGCCGCAGACAGTGAGTCGCCGTCACCGTCGTCCATATACCGTAGCGCCGTTGCAGGTACCGCTTGCACTGTAGTCGTCTGTCGCGCCGGAAACGTCGGCCCGCATCGCCGCCGCCGGTCGTTTCACGCGATCTGCAAAGCCGGAAAAAGAGTGTCTCGCATATTATATTAATATATTATACGTCGTCGTATATAGGTGACAATGTCATGATGTCACTTGACATCACCGCACATTCCTCGTCCAGTTTCTCATCACCATTTTTTTTTCATACGACGTGTAGACGAAAAGTTTAGCGGTACATTAGATAATAATAATAATATTATATTATAATAATATTATTAATTATAATCGTACCGAGTACCGACGTGGCATCAAATAGTTTTTAAGCCGATATCGTATTGGTCTATTTGTACCTCGTCGTGATTATAATACGTATATCAGTCTTATGGCAACATATAATATGTAGATCTTTTTGAGCCCCTCCCTCGACCACTGTCAATTGTAGATTGAATTTCGATTTATTTGAACACCTTTTGTTTTGTAGGTACGACTCGACTATAAATACTTTCCCGTCTTTCTATACTCGTATTTTGTATTTTTTGTGATCTTTAAAAATACTGTAAACATTTTAACTTCAATTAAAATGGATATAAAAATAATTGCGCACACGATATTTTATATTTTTTGTACAGATATATAAGAACAACTTATGGATTTTGTATTACATTTTCATAAACTCGTCAATATTTTTTTTTTTAGTGTAATTTATAGAAAACAAATTTCAAATTTCAAATGTCAATAAATAATCAGTCAAAATGTTTTGAAAATTATCCTACTTTTAAGAAATGGTATAATAAGTAATTTTTGAAATACCTAAAGTTATTTGTTTTTAATTTGTAAAAGGTAGATGTACATTAAAATATAAACATCGATTTTACCGACAATTTGTTTTGCATAAAAATCCCTTTTTTATCTAATTGTTTGTTTGTTTTTCCCAATTAGTTTGAAAATATGTAATAGGAATTAAAGTGACTCGAATACTCGATCATTTATAATTTTTATGAACTTGACAAAAGCAATAATAATGAATCAAAGTTGTCTAAACTTCTTCATAATAGTAACTATGTGTTTACTATGATGAATAAAAATATGTGTAGGTAAATATCGACAAGCTACTTTGCAGTTATGCACAAATTTTGCCTAAGCCATACGCCAAACATCACTTTATGCTTGAGTGAACACTTAGTACGTGCATGTATTTAAAATAGCATATATTATAGACGAAAAACATCTTGAATATTTGACAAACAGATTGTATATTGGTGTTTTGTCAGTGTGAAAAGACAATTCCAATTGCACTATTCACTATTATTTACAAAATAGGTACCTACATAAAACTGTAGCAGACTTGTCTCCTAAAACCCCTATCGTATTAATTTAATAAAAAGTTTATTGTAATGCACATTTTTGTATTGTGCTTCTATAAAAATAATATTTAGTGAATAGGTACTATTTTTATTTGTTTATAAATATTAAATATACATGTTAATTATCATATTATAATGTAGCATCAACCACAAATATTGTTGAGCTAGTCTAAACTTGGTCTTGTGCGGAATTACCCTTCCTTATAACTGTTTTACTTGATTCTGTTTCATTCATAAGATTGTCAACGTCGAGTAAATTAGGAATAAGTCCAGTTATGTTTTTAATATTTGTGATCGATAAAGAAATACCTTTATTCTGCAGCAGAGTGGGATTGTCTTGGCCTATGAAATATAAATTATTGTTTTGGAATAATTATGTTACATGTGACATGTATGTAGAGTAGGTATATAATATTATGTAATATAAACTCAAACTCTACATTTTTTAATTACCTACATCATATTTATAATCATTAGTATAGACTACAGATTTAATACGATTAACTGTTTTTTTTTTGAGAGAGAGAGGATGACTATGTATTTGGTATGTATAAATATAGCTATATAGGTATACCTACAACTCTAATTAGTAAAAATGTATTAGTTTGACTCAAATAGTCAAATGATTTAGGAACTGTTCTTATATTTATATATCGACCCACAATAAATGTATGAATCATACCATAACCTATATTATTGATCGTTCATAATAGTGTATGTGTAATGTTTTTACAATCCTAATATAATATTATAATATTTGTTGTTAAATGTAAACATCACATCAACAAAATACTTTCCTTTAATAAATTATTAAGTATTTACTAATAATTAAATATATTAATTATTTAATATTATTTAAATAATTAAATTACAAAAAATTAAAAAATGATTTTATAGATATGCTTATTAGAATTATTCATAGTTGTCATTTTTAGGACCAATGTTGTTATGAAAACAGATTCGGTTATTTATTTTTATTGCTCAATTAACCACACAAAGGGTATCAACTCTCAAAAGGATGTTGTACTAGCATGAGTTATCTTCATTTTACTAACGCACAATACACAAATCTTTACATTTAAAATAATTCATTTTCAACAATTAATTTTAATATATAGTGCTTAATTGACTTTTTAAGAAATTCAAAATTAAGAATATTATCTGGTGTCAAAGATTTTTCTATTATTTCAATACCAGCACTTTAAAATATTCAAAAATTTACAATTTAAATGCTCATAACAGAGTTAAATAGATTATTCTGAATGTATAATAGCTTCTTATACTACATGTTTGTAAAATAGAGACTATACATATCAGTAAAGATGTCATCTTAAAAATGAGACATTATTGTTATGACACTTGTAACAATATATATTTGAAATTAATAATTTGTAATAAAATACATTTAACAAATAATATTGATTGTATTACATAACTTAATTTAACTCATAATGTATTTGATAGGAATATTTTGAGTATATTATGTACTTAGATTGGTAACAAAGTAGTATATCATATTGGTAATACTAAACAGTAGATATTTTTTTATTTTGGGATTACACATATAAAATAAATAGTAAACATAAAAAACATAAATTACAATTAAAAAAATTCTTATACACACATATTAGTGTGTACAAAATAAGTGATACTTTAATCCTATACACCAAAACTTATTTGACCATACATTATACAAAAAAATTGAGATTACAAGTAGTAGGCCTTACAACCACCTAAATATAATTAAGAACAACTGATTCATGATATTGAAAACTAAAAATTGTAACTACAAAATAATTTGAATTGTTTTCATTAAAAAAATATATTATTTTTTATTGGCATAATTACATTTATTTAATATTTTTCTGATACTATTTAAATATTATGTAAAAATATTGATTGACAACTAAAAACCATAGAGTATATTATAACTCTACGATTTAAACACTTTTAAATTAAATTTTAAGTTTTGAAAAAATACAAAAATTGTATACTATTTAAATATATTTGTACAAGTTAATTACTTCTAGACAAATATATATATATAAAAAAAAATAATAATAAAAGGGGCCCGAATATTTTTCAATAATTCATCATAATTCTTCATTAATCAAATATTAAAAAATAAAAACATTACTGTCTAATATTTATAATATAAAATAAATAAATTTAGTTTGGTTCAACATATGTCTCAATATATATTAAGGATTTTGATTCTAAGCCTTACTTAAAATTGTTATATTATTCTGTAAGTACTACCAACATACTAGTAGAATCCAATTCGACCTAACAGTAATGTTAAGCTACATAATGCTGTAATAGAGATCGTTGCATGTAACGAAACACCTGAAGATTTTTTACGTGTTTGTGCGCTCTGGAATTTTGAGCATGGTGTTGATCGACGCACAAACTCGAACAATGACTCAATGATGTTAGCAGGAGTTGGTTCTCCGCATTTTTCTAACTCAGCGATGACACATACTTGTAATTCAGACATACTCCTATGGAATAAAAATACCATTAGTTCATAATTAAACAACAATTATATTAATTAAGATACATACTTGCATTGGTCTTCTTCAAATTTGAATGCTGGCAAGCTAGACAAGCTTGGTTCACCATTAGGCATATACTTACTAAATGATGTATTTAGACAGTGTTGTATAGCTTCTTTTTTATCCATTAAACAATCTGGACCGCCCTCTGAATAAAATACTAAATAAAAAGAATTATAAAACACATTATTGTTTAAATTAAAATAATTACTATTCAGTTCATATTTATAAAATAATTCATGTAGTACGTAAAAAAGTAAATACAAATGTTTAAAAATATATCATATAAATAACTTTATCTTACATGCTATGCGATCACCCTCATCATGGCATACAAATGATAATAATGCTTCTGTGACACTCTGAAGAATTTTTTTGCTATCTTTTTCACCTTCATCCAAGCATACATCTATAGTAGATGTGAAGTTCAAAACACAATCCTTAAAATCTGGTGACTTTCTAAAATATTAATATTAATTTATTAGTTTGTATTAATTTTTAGTTTATTTTTTTTTCACTCACTTGCAGTATTTCTTAAATACCATATCGAGATCACCTTTAGGTTTAGCTTCATTAATCTCTTTTTTTATTTCTGCAATATCAACCAAAGATTTTACGCAAACTTCAAAATCTTTCTTTGCCTCCTAAAAACAAAAATTAAATTATTTAAAATATTAATATGTAAATATTATGAAAAGTGAAAACTTTTAAATAATATTAAGTACATAAATGAATAATAATAATAGAAAATATAATTATAAATATATAAACATATATTTATAAAATTATTGTTATTATTTTATGTTTTAAGTCTACCATAATGATGTATGTAACCACAAAAACAACAATAAATCAATTTATTGTTTATCATACTGTAATTATATATATTTATATATATTATATATTTAATACTGCAATAGTAAATTCAGAATTGTCTTGTATATTTTCTTACCCAATATAGGTAAATTATAATTTCAGTATATACAAGCAAATAATAATACTATACAAGTTATAAAAATATTTATTGTTTACTTCAAAAATTTTAAATCTCATGCAATAATATTGATAAAAATACAATTATAACAAGATATTTTATAGTTTTGTCATAAGTATTGTTTTTTAATAGTTATAAGTTCAAAGTTGGCATTTTAGTCAGGTATGCAGTATTTGTAATTTTATGTATTTATTGATAACCTTCATAGGAAAAAGGTATTTAAGTATTTGAAAATATAATATATAATTCTCGATAGTTACCTACCTATTAAAAATATAAAATAATAAGCAAAACCACTATCTAATATTCACATACATCATTATAAGTATAAAACATATGATTTTGATTCTGTAAACTTTATTGTGATAGATAGTAAAATAAATCTTTTTAAAAATTAACAATCAACCAATAATTTACAGAAGATAAAATTTATGGTATCTACATTTAAACACATAATTTCCTTATTTTTTGAAAAACTCTGACTTGGTGGTAAATAAAGCTCGGAAAAAAAATATTTACAGTGAAATTTACAAAAAAAAAAAATATTACATTTTTAAGCTAAGAAAAACTTAAAAATTCAGAGTTTCTTTTATACGGCTATATCATATAGGTTATGATATCCATCAATAGACATAGGTAATAATATATGGATTTTACATTTTTTTTAATCAAAGTTTATGATCATTTAATCTATATTTACTAAAAAATGAAAAAATAAACACATCAAAAATAATAAATAGGTAGCTAGTACTTTAAATTAAACCATGATATTTGTTAAGTTTAAGTAATTCACAGCTTAATTGAATTTATTAAATGTTATACTTTATAATTGGACTACAAATAAGTTATAATTCTAGTTAAATTAATATAATAGAATCCAAAGTGATTCAGTTCTACTTTAATCATCTTAATGTTAACTTGTTTAAAAATATGATGGCAAAGAGTCCAATGGGAATACGCAAGAGAATTGATTTTTAACGGGCTTCAGTGCGTTATTTCACTGCACAGAATAATATGTATTAAATATTGTTCTAACACTGACAATAGTTTCCTATGTCTGATGATTTAAGCAATTTTAGTTTATATAATATTATGCTCAAGAAAATTTCAATAAAATATTTTTATTTAACATTTTGTAAAGAAAAATCAATTTATAAGTAATATAAACATAATGTATATCTATACTAACTGATTAAATACATATTTAACAATATTTAATTAATGTTACATTTGTATTTTATTAACCATATCATTGACATTTACATTTTCAATGTTATTGTCATGTTTGAAAATTAACATAAACATATTAATATATATGCATATTTTTATTATTTAAAACAAAATATAAATCATGAAATAGTCTTCAAATATAATAATATGGCATTGATAATGGTATTATACAATTGTATCTTTAATATGTTTTCCAGTTCAATTAATAGAATTGAAGGTCTAAAACACATATTACTTATTTAACTCTATATTATAACAGTATAACTCCGAGTATAACCTTCATGTGTTTATTATTTAGTTTTTTGTATTTATAGTTATAATTTTAATATTGCATAATACAAAATTACATAAACACAGAAATCTTAGGATGTGTAAACATAATTGACCCATCTCATTAAAATATATGTGTACAATACTTGAGCAATTAAACAAAATGTTATTAACGGACTAATGTAGCAATGTGTTGTGTACTTCGAACTTAGTAACTAGATTATATAGGTACATATAATGTAAGTAGCAATATATATATTATATGTTCTAATAGTTATAGGGTATTTTATAATATATCCTAGTCTATAATCATAAATCATATTAAACTACTTAATTGAAACACATAATGTATTTAAAAAAAATGCTTATTTTTGTATTAAAGCTATAAAACACATTAATAGAAGTTCTCATTAACCTACAAACATGTTAAATAACCAATTGGTACACAAAATAGTAATTCAAAGTTAATGAAATCATATAGCATAAATTATAATTTTACTAAAGAATGGAAATAGTTCAAACACAGTCATAAATAATGTATAAATATCCAATTCACAAAAAAAATAAGTATTCATGCCTCATGGATAACACTTGATAAATTTCTCATCCCACTAAAGACCCAACAGTCTCAAAAGTAATTGATGTCATGACTTACCAACAGTAAAATGTTACTAATGAAAGTGTTGCTAAAGACAAACAACAAAATGTGCTTATCACACAAAAACAATTATGTAGATCATAATAATGTTAGCTAAGAAAAAAATTGTGTAGTATATGATTTAGTTTTTTCCCACTGTTTATGAATTATTATGTATGTTAAATCGAATAATTTATTTACTATTCAATAACCTATGTTCATTGTTCGTATATAAACAGAAACATCACATAATATGAGTAATGGCAACGAATTAATAAACATGGTATCTGCTGAGTTATGCACTTTAAACTATGATAAAATATAGGTAATGCAAAATATGTCTTAAAGCTATAAGGAATGAAATTGCATAAAAGTATACTCGAGTACCTGACTATTATGTCTAAAATCTATTACTAGGTACAGCAATAGGTAATTTAGTTAACAGCATGATCAGTGATAACTATATTAAGTCTTTACACTAGCAGACATTTATATTATGTTTTTATGTTGTTAGAATGAAGGCCACAAATAATAATTTGAGTAAAAATTGTTGAAAATCATCAAGGTTATTATAGAATATACTACCTATCTTTATATGTAAATATACCTAATATAACATTGTAATTTTAGATTCTAAGCAAAGTAATGAATGAATTGGTTTTACAATTAAGTGAAAATAATGATTTTGGTTACTTTGTAATTATTTAAAAATCATTAATAGAAAGGACTTATTGGCTAAATATTATCAAATATTTTTCTGTTTTTAATAAAATGTTTTGAATATTAGATTAATTTTAAACTTTTTACCTATATAATAAACATTTATATGTAGGTATAGCGTACTGCAGTACCTATGTTGGAATTGACTTATAAAATAGGTGAATACAATAGTATATGATATAAATATGCCATGTTCTTGTTGAAAATTATTTCAACATACCATATTATTAAGAGTATTATAAATAAATTATAAAATATTCTTAGAAGTAAATCCTGACATACCAACCATGCCTTCAGCAAATAGTTTTTTTTATGTAACGATTCATAGTAATCTATTTAATGATAAAGTATACAAGAAAACCTTCTATAAATCAAAGCGATTTATACATTTTTTTCTTATATATTTGCACATAGTAAGTACATACTTAATAGTAGTAACTAAAATAATAGATATAATTTAAGGAAAAAGAAAATGATTGAATTAGTTAAGGAAAACTAAACATGAAATATATTATAGGTATAGGTACATCCAGATACATCTAGAAATACTTCACTCATTACAAAAAATAGAATGTCATATTTATATTCAATTTATATTTAAATAAAACATTAAAAATTAAAATTAACATTTATAACATTGGGCTCAGAATCACTAAATGGAATTTATAGGAGGTAACAGTAAAACAGCTGTAAATTATTTTTTTTAAATAACTACCTAGGTACTCTAAATTTTTAAGACACATATTATTTTATTCTTAATCATTTTCAAAAATTAGTT
Source organism: Aphis gossypii (assembly GCF_020184175.1). Lineage (NCBI taxonomy): Eukaryota > Metazoa > Arthropoda > Insecta > Hemiptera > Aphididae > Aphis > Aphis gossypii. The sequence continues at coordinate 49,164,941 of NC_065531.1, forward strand.
ATGTTCCTTACTCTTAGTACAATAATACAGGGTATTGATTCTAATTTCAACTTTAAATAAGTGAGTGCTTTATCATGATAATTTTTGTATACCTTTATACATGCACAATTCACTTAGCACTTATGTTATATAAAAACATAATTTAATATCTAATATTCTAATATAACTTTTTATAAATGATTTTTACCAATAAATGCATTTTAATTTATAGCTATACACCTGTACAAATTGATTTTAATATTTTACAATGTGTTTTTTTTTTTTTTTTTTAGTCAGTTAACCGTCACTCACCACTGGGAACATAAATGCTTCGATTTAAAATTTTGAGCATGGTCTGTAATAATAAATTGGATCTAATAGGTACTTTGGAGAATCATAAGTAAAAGATTAGTATTTTAAAATACCTGAAAAAAAATATTGGATACAATGATATATACAAGACCCTCGACAAGACCTGACAATATTTCAGTTAGTTGCCTTTTTTTTTTATCAAGATATTATTATTTTATTGTGGATAAAACGTTTTTTCACTGAATCGAAAAGTTTGAAAATTTAATACAAAATTTCTCATAAGTAATCAAATTAAAAATTCTAAAAAATATTTTTAGCACATTATTTTTTTTTGTAAGTAGACATTTTAAGTTCACATTTAGACAAAATTAAATAATTAAACAGATTAAGATTTTAATATTATTTTTGACCATTTGACCTATACTAAGTAATTAGTTTATAGGCTGACAAACATACTTTCGATCAGAATCATTTTTAAAATGTAATGATTTATTCAATACCTACTGTACCTACAGCAAAGCGGTAACCTACTTTCTTTCTTTTTAATTTTGAAAATATTTAATGTTAATAATCAACTAAACATACCTATCATTAATATTCAAGAATATCTAATCAACAAAATTAAGTATCTACCTAGATTTCAAGTCTTATCACATCTATTTTCTTAAACTTTTTAATAGATACCTATAATGTAAATATGTTAGTATTTTAATTATTTATACGTTTAATTAGGTAGGTACATTTAGTAATGTTAAGACTTTTTTTTTAAATTTACATAAGTACATAATATATTATTAGGTGTATGCAATAGGTTATAAGGTCATTATACAGTAGGGCCCAAACACATTTAATTTTATTGCATTTTAAACAAAATAAGAATAAATTTAAATTTAAAAATGTTAAAAAGATTTATAAATTAAATGAAAAATTGTTTATTAAGGTACATCAAGTCATTAATACAGGTATATTGATTATAGGGGTTATCAACTTTTAAATTATAACCCAATGTTAATGTAAGTGAGATAATCTAGGTTGTTACAATCTTTACAAAATGAATAAAAAGAAGTAGGTAATTACCTAGTAAAACATATTTATAATAGTTTTAAAATGAATGTGAATATTTCAATAATAGTTAACACTTCGCAAAATATTCTGATACAGAACACATAACTCAATTTATTCATTTCAACATTTCTAATAATTAGGTACCTAGATATTTTAATGTTTCTATTTTAAGACAGATTGAATTAAAAGTAAAAAAATAAAAATACTAAATGACTTACCACAGTCATTTCATAAGAGTCATTGGATTGGCTATTTTTTAAACATTTTTCTCTCAACACTCTTTCACCTTCGTCTAAGGCCGGTATTGACTCGTTAAACTGTTCCAAATTGGGTAAACCCGGTGCAAGCGAGCCAAACTTCTTTTTTACAGTGTCTTGTAAGTCATTTAAGTCGGTATCTCCTTCGATTCCACTGACACCCCAGTTAACGTTGTTGCCAATAACTGAAACACACAAACGTATGGGGTATAACACGACGGGGATATTGGAAAGCGAGTAGGCACAACACAATATTATTATATAAGCATGTGTCCATGACAGTAGGGCACAAACACTCACCCAGACAGGCAAATAGCGCTGGCAAAACGAATTTGTTCATGTTTTGTTCGGCGGTGGTGATTAACTTAAAAAATTTAAAAGTGAAAAATCGTGTTTATTCTAAATAAAGGCGACGGTGGCTGTGATACACTCGCATAATACGACGAGGAATCGGATTGAACAGAAAAAAAAAGAAACGATGTCACGACAATGAAATGCGAAAGCGGACGTGCACGTAACGAGCGACGAAGATTGTGACGAGACGTTAGAGTAGGTACTGACGAGCGTTCGGCCGTTCAGCGTTGTCCGCGACTCGCTACGACCGACGGTGGATAGCAGAGGGAAAGGACACGGTCGGCAACCGTAGTCGAATGGAAAGCTACGGGTAAAAAATATATTTAATATAGTAGATATGTACACGAAACTGCATTATTATTATTACAACAATAATCACAAGGTGAACCGGAAACCGCCGCCGTCGATAACAAACCGATTCGTGTGCGTCAAAAAGGTTTCAAGGAGTGGGGGACACGGACCGTGTGTGTAATAATAAATGCTATTATGAATAATAGGAGAAAAGGAGAAAAACTACGTTATTACAAGACGTTTCGCGGACCGTAGACGTAAATACGTAATCCTGAATCGTTATTATTTATTATTACTTAATTTTACTCATTATTCAATTATTGCTCATTTTGTTGTGGAAAAAATAAAATCAGCATTGAACAATCACAATAAAGCTCGTGGTGATTAAGTTAGGACTTTACTCATAGACCTTAAACTTTACCATGACAACAATATTGAACAATAACGATTAACGAAAATAAAAACCACTGATAACTTCAACAAGTGATAAGATAAGAAACGTCTGATTTGTCCATCAGTTGTCTAAATTAGATGATATACAATATAATTTGAGTAAATTAAATTAATCTATTATATTATCACATATTAATAATAATATGTTATTTTGTGCTACCTATTAATAAAATATAATTGATGAAATAGTGTTGTCAATGTTGAAAATTTAAACAATAAACATATATTCTTGTTCGTCGTTCACCATTAATCATTACTCATTAGATATCCGTTGATTGGTATTTGGTGACCAATTTTGTTGAGAATTAATTGTGAAACATGACATTTTGACGTATGTATTGGTACTCTGCAGGATTCGAGAATGAGTCATGACTTTTGAGCATATGATTATAAGTGAGTCAGTAAATGTCCTGACTTCCTGTTCACATGGTGCATCAAGCACTCAGTTGCATAATTATTTGGTCACACGTGTAAGAGAGATGATATTATTTATGTATTTTATACCTATTAATCCAACCCCCCCAAAAAGTAGTATATCTCATAAGCTTTTACGACTATTATTATAAGATTGATATATAAACTATATTATTATAAGACATAAGTAACTACGTACCTATATACATTTATCTACACAAACTCGGAAACAATTAATTACATAATATTTAAATATTTGCATACAATTGAATACACATACCATAGGGCATATAAAGTTACACATTATATTACTACGTCGTTGATATGTGTTGTCGTTTTGTGATAATAATATTCGACCACTCAATGATTTATATTTGTACCATAGTTCACGATACAATATAAATTATGATATAGGTAATTGTGCAAATGTGTAATAGTATTTATTACGAAGTAATAATATTTTATTTATGTATAGTTAACATAGGTATAAAAAATTCGGTTTTTTATAATATATTTTTGTAGACAATATATATATAATAATTAAATAAATATGACGTGCCAGTCCTTAGAAAAAAATCGTAGTGGGGATAAGTTTGAAAAAAATCCTACGCATGTGAAAAATGCTTGATTCTAAAATATAAAGTTGTCTAAAAGGAAAAAGTAGACTGTATGGTAACTAGCTATAATAATATAAATTTTAATGTAATGGTTGTAAGGCCTGTATGACAAGAGCGAGAATAACGAAAAAAGAGCTGAGAATTTTCAAAAATAAAGTTTGGTGAACAATGCAGATCAATATTTGATGCAGATATAGAAAGTTGGCAGAGAAGATATAACAAACTACAAAGAGCTGGTGGAATTGGTAGGTTATTGCTAGGTATTATGTTCTCTCTAACTGCCTAAACAATGAAACTTGCAGCATGATTCAGTGTCATCATCTGGCTAAAGGTAATCTTATTTTACTTTGTTTAAGCTGAAACAAATATTTGTTGCATATATTTTATGAAAAAATATTCCTCTGCAGCCAACAACCAGTATCAACACACACTATTTTATCGTAACTACAATATCACACACGATGATCAACACTCAATAGAATATGACACACGTTAGCAAAAACTCACTCAATAGTCAATATTATAAATAGGAATGATAAATAATGACAAAACTATCAGTTATTATTATAGTAATAAGGCAATAATAAGCTATAACAAAAATTGTTGTAGGGAAATAATGTATTTATTCGTTAATACCCAATCAATTGTCGAATAAAAATACAAAATTTATTTATTTTAATAGATATTATTTGTTTGAGATGTCACCACAACGAGGAATAATATTATTATCTGAAAATAGGTATACCTACCTAACAGTATGGCCATGGTATATGAAGCTCAAGGTAATTCAAGGTTAGGATAGCCGTTAGACAGGATAATGTATATCATAAAGGTTAACTACATATAAACAATTTTACTAATTCGATAAAGCAAACGAATACCAAACGACCTGCATGATTAACGTCTGAAGACCGTAGACATGATATTACTTAAATACTTGTAGATAACAGGTATAACTCATTATTATGCGTAATATACTCTAATATTGTACTGTACATTGGCACAGTTATTATTGAGAGACACTCGGAAGTGCTAACTGCCAAGTATTAATACTCCCCAAAGGTGAATTTTAGTAACTCCTCAAACTATTCATGGGCGCCAATAGGTATAAAATTTTAGGGGGGGGGGTCAAAATAAAAAAATTCTCAAATGTAAGATAAATAAAGATAATAATAATATTATGATAATATTTACAAGTTCATAATATTTTTTTTCCAGGGGGGTAAGTGCTCTATCTTGCCCTCTTCAATGGGCCCCCATGAAACTATTACATATTTTATTTTATAAATTATTATCATTATAAGTAGATGATATTATAATTATTTTATAACCAAAAAAATATTTAAAAATTCTACGAAAGTTGCAGGAAATCATGCTAAAATATTTTTCTAGCATAATTTCCTGCAACTTTAAAAATAGTAAAATATCATAATATAATACATTCAAATATAAGCAAATACTTATTTAGGTATACAATAATGCATTAAGAAACATAGCTTACTATTTGAAAATAAATATATTTTTAATTTCATAATACTTATTAGTTATTATTATACATAAACTATTTTTTTTTTTTGAAATAATAAACAAATTTATTGTGTATTAAAATAGTTTTATAATCCCATGAGATTGAACGAATTACAAAACGTTGATTATATATGAATATATGATAAATTTTAATGTCAAATTTTTCAATTAAAATTGACTAATTAAGTATAGGTCAGATATATTATTATGATTAGGCTTAAAGAGTTTGAGCTCTAAACAAATATGCAATATAATTAATATACAAGCAAATATTCACGAAAACCTTTTCGTAACATTTTTTATTTATAATCAATTTAATTATTTATGTAACCATATCATATTTATATTTATTTATTTTAAAGATAACTTGGGTATGTGTATAAAATTTAGGTGTTGTAATTGTTATCGTCGAAAAATGCAACCTTATCGCAAGGAATACCATAATAATTCTTCTATGATGACTGATGGGTGATGACGCGTTTGACCATATGCTATTAAACGTATGCATTTGAGCAATGCAAATCGAAAAACACGTGAATAGTTAGGTAGGTATTAAGGTATACATACAAATAACGAACGTTATACATTATATAATGATACATTTAAGATATTATAATATGTTTTTTACCATTATTATTTTATTGAATCATATATATTTTCTATATACATTATATAAGATGTTAGGTTTTTTTTTTGTAAAAAAAAAATTGTTATTTCCGTGTAGGTATATTTTACATCCTAGTTTTTTTAGTCTAAACTCTAAATACATATTTTGTATCATGTCCGCATGTATGTAGTACTACAACAAAGTTTTCAAGGGTAAATTAATATTACTGTTAGTGTTTAATACATGCCAGGGTGCCGTCAAGTAAATCGACCTATATGATTATAATTATAATAAAATTATGGTGGCCACTGCTGTGCCTGTGCATCCGACTGACTACATATTATACTATGTTAGCTTAGTATACATATATAGAACATAAAATTAACATTATTATTTAATAATATCATTTGTTCCTTTGACTTGACGATGTTCCTAAACTGTTGTATACCAACATGTTCCATTACCCGTTTAACGTTTAAATATATTGTTTTATACAATTTGATTTCCATTTTAAACAATTTTGCTCAACACGCATTGACACTATAGTTAAATTTGTAACTATTTAACCTACTTTAAAATAACATAGACTATTGTTTATTAAGTACCTATATTAATATTTAAAAACCGGGGAACTTGCTAGTTGTTCCTAGGAAAATATTTCGAATTATAATATATTTAACTATTTGAGAGATATGAGTCAACTTTTGACTATATAGGTACTTAAAAATTGTTAAGAAATCAAATTATATAGTTTGTATAAACATTTTTAGTATAATTATATGCAGTAAATTATAGATAAATAATTTTTTATTCAAAACGTATTTATTTAAATAAAGATCGTGAAAATTGTTCAAAAATATATAAATTTTGCTATTAATATCTATTAGTAAATATGATAATATATTATAAATAACTATGAGTTAAAAAATAACTAAATATATCTTTCATTTAAATATTAATTTCGTCAAAATTTTGAATTTCAAATGTCTACAAATGTAATATCTATGTTCTATATAAACTTATATATTGTTTATATGAACAGTTACATTTTTAAATGTTATTTTTATTTACGAATCAGCTTGTAATTTTTGAAATTCTGATGATCTTGTCAAAATTTAATGATTAAATAATTGTTAAAAAAAAAAATTGTGGATGTTTATTTTGAATGTTTTTAAATAGCTATAAGGAAAAATAATTTGGGTCAAGCTTTTTACTGATAAACATCAAATATAAATCAAAAAAATCTAAATATTGCAATTATATAAATAGTACAATTTTATTGTACTAATATAAATATTTGGTAAACATTTTAATTCTATTATTATTCATTGTTAAGTATTATAAGAAAAAAATAAAATCGATTTTTATCCAGAATTGTATTTGTGTAAAATGTGTTTTTACATAAATTTTTTTCTTAATTATTTTTTAAAGCACTAAGAGTTAACCTCAAGTTACTAGCTAAATCAAATTTGAAAACTAAAACCACCTTCAAAGTTGTGCATTTTTACTGCACCAAAATATGATATTATATAATATTGTAAAACCAATATAAATAACCAACTAGCAAAATAACAATTTTTTTGCATAACAATATTTTATTATAATTCACCAATTACATATTTCAAGTAAACATAGTATTAATATATAAATATATATAAATATAAGCAATATTACTTCAAAATTACACAGAAATAATTTTAAGATTAAATAAATAGGTTAATATTATTTAAGGAACTTTTTATGTAAAATATATATAATTAATAATATTGTATAAACAAATAGACTATGTTGTAATATAAATATAAAAAAAAATAATAATACTATTAAAATATATATTTTTGTAGTTTTTTTTTAATGGCAATAAAGTTTATTTTTAGTTTTTATTACTGTTTTTCAGTTATTTTTTGTTTAAACCAATACATATACTTAAAGGTAAGTATTAAAGTAATATAAAAGGGGAGCTTCGTCAGGATAATTATTATCAACTATAGTATGCCTCGTATACTTGTATTAAAACTTATATTAAAAATATTTATATAATAATAATAATAATATATTAAATTAAATGTATCAAATTTAAATAAATAAATTTTATAAATGTTAATAAATTAACATAACAAATTCCATATAAATTTATATTACATCAGTTAAATTCGAATCTATTATTGTATACGATCTATATGTTTATAATATACAATAACAGTTAATAGTTAATAATAACTTTTAATTTAATATATAAGTAAAATCAATAAAATCATTAAAATCTTATTCACTATCGGTACTCTCTTGATTAAGAGATGGTTTTGTTTCTGGAACTACTTTCCTGTACAGATTATGTAAATTATACATAACATTAGAATAACATATATTATAATATTTATGAATAGATGTATAATTTTAGAATCAATATTTAATAAAATAATATAAACAGATCAATTTTAAATACTAACCATGTAAATATAATCAAAAATATGGTGAAAACGATGAATGGAAGAAAAGAGTATTGTTTGAGAATAAGGTTGACGAAAGGAAATGTAAGTCCAACTAAAAAATTTCCAGACCAATTAGCAACACTCATTGCTGACATTATAATAGGTCTAGGTCCAACATCGGTTAATTCTAAAAAGAAGTAACAATCGAATTATAATTCGTAATATTTAAAATTTGAATGACATATATATAAATTATATATATATATACATATAACTTACCAGATCCAATAAAGAATGGGATTGGTCCTAATCCAAATCCATAAAATAAAACATAACCAATAACGAATACTATCAAAAAATAAGATATTCCAGGTATTGTACCCTAAACACATTTATTTTAAACATCAATATATAATATTGAATTATCTGCAGTAAGCCAATAACTTGTATATAATTTAAATTCTTACAATGGATGATAACTGCATTGAAATCATTAATGCCGTGAGCATAAATACACAAACAGCACTGCTAAATATTAGCAATGTTTTGCGTCCAAAATTGTCAATAAATGTAGTTGATAGAATAGTTACAATAAAGTTAATTATTCCCGCACCTAAATTTCCATATTGTGCATCAGCTGTGCTCATGCCTGCGTTTCTGAAGATCGACGTAGAATAATAAAACACCTATACAATTATTTAAATACAATTATTAAATATGTATTAATAAAAGGCAATAGTTGTGTGTATATTATGTGTAAGTGATGCGATCCACAGCCAAATCAATCGCGATCCTGTTTTCCTGAGATTCGGTACATATGACTACAAGAAGTCCTATATAATACCTGAGAATGTGCAACTCAATTTGGTATTTTAAAAAATGGCTCACCTTACAAGGATTTATTGGCTCACAAAAAACGAATATTTAATATATATATATTTTTTTTTTTGATTATTTATAATGTTGCTATAGATTACAGAAAATGAAATAGCTAATTTTTAAAATTGTAAACTAGTATTTTAGATTTGGCAAGAAAAACTCAAATAGGTATTAGCAGGGTTAAATATCATTAGGTAACAAAATATTAACTATACATAATATATGTATATAAAATTAAAGTCCTGAAACGGACTAACCGAACTTTAATAAAATAAATAGTTTTCAACCGAATTTTATAAAATTTACGACAATAGATTCTGCAAGATTCATATAGTCTACTTTTTAATTTTCAATACATAAATGTTGAATATAATTTTCTCACTGTAAAACAATGATTTTCTTTTTTATATAATATATTGTTGCAGTTAGTTACAGAAAATAAAATAGTCATTATATTGGATATAATTTTGAACTGAATTTTATATTTGGTCAAAAAAATCTAAATAACTATGTTAAAAAATCCGTGCCATTTACATTTAACGAAGTTTAAGTAGGGAGGGAAAGATTAAAAAGGTTAAAAAATTATGGAAAATAAACATTTCTATAACACTGAAAGGGATCTAATGTATCGAATTTCTTCTCCTCTTAGTCGCACTAATATATTTTATGTAATAGTAAATTATTACGGCGTTAATTCCAGAAAGTTGTTGTCCCAACATTACTATACAAGTTATTATAATGGCTTTACGACTGTAAGGTTCATTGATAACCCTTTTCAATGTCCACCTTTCAGGAGAAACGAGCAAATTTTCTAATTCCCAGCTTATGTCAGAAATTGGCATTCCTCTTAGATTGCTTAATTCTAAAAATGAAGAACAGTTTATAAAATCACATTTTAAAAAATATCTTGTTTATATTTTACAAATTAATAGTTTTAGCCCAATGGTTAACATTTAAATAATAGATGATACCTGATAATGCCTTGTTGTGTTCATTGCATACAGTATATAAGTATTTAGGACTCTCGGGAACGAATTTTAATGTAGGAAGTGCTAATAATACTAAAATTCCATATAGACTAAATAAGTAATGCCACAATGATTCATTTCCTAAAAAATATAATATGAATCCTATTAATTATTTAAATGTATTATTGTAATCCTAATAAATAACTGAAAATATAAAATAAATATCATTGAACTCATTCCTATATATTATATCTTGATAATCAAAATATTTACCAACCTAAAATATTTTCCAAGCCTAAAAACTGAGATAACACCACACCAAAGTTCAAACCTACTGTAAATATCACACCAAATACACCACTTTTATCGGAAGGCGATAACTCTAATAAATACATTGGTACCATTGCCATTGTAATGCCTAGAACAAATATTTAATAATTTGGTTTAAATTTAAATATTATAATCAATTAAAAACATATTGATATAATATGCGAAATAATATTTAAAACAACTAATAACAATTCTTACCAGCGGATAGACCAGATAAAATTCTTGCAATGAAAAATAATTCTACCTGAGCTAATGATTTAGAGCTAAAAAAGAGGATACCAGATACTAAATTAATCAGGTATATAAGTTTTATAGTTCCTTTCCTGGAAAAAAAAAAACAACAAATTATATACTATGTATACGGGAATTTTTTATTATAAATTAACGGGTGATTCACAGTTTACATGTGCCCAAATTCACTACTAATTTTTATAAGGTATACCTATAATAGATACCGTAATATTATTATATAATATGTAACTAAGATTCAAATAAACATTTTTTAATAACATCGTTGGAAATTTAGTTAATCAGATTAATATAATCCATGTAACCAAAGCAACATAAAGTAATCATAATATTTTTCAAAATATATAAAAAACGATGTGTTCAATTAGCATGTATTTTATATTGAAATTAATAATAATATTATGAAACTTTATTTTGGTTTATTTATAATGTGTTATACCAATATCTATGTTTTTTCTGAAAATGTTGTACAAAATGTTACAGCTATTTTAAAACCATACATGTTGAATGGACATTATATTGATTGGCCAAATAAAAAAGTGGAAGCCAATTATTTACACGATAAACGCTGTATACCAAAAAATATAATTTTCACAAGGTTTCAAATTTGTGGAAATCAAGTGATTTTAGTTTCACCACGTTACAAGTAAAAATTATTTTTTATATTTTTTAAATAAGCTGTTGAAAAAAAATATAAAATTATGGGGACATTATAATGGAAATCTATAAAGTCTAAAATGATTTAGGGAAGGTGTGCCATTCACGTTGAGTCAATTAATGCTCAACGATAAAGATCAATGTTTCAACTATGTGCGACCGTTTCCTAGTTTAGAGAAGAATACCGCAGACGAAAATAAATCCATTGTAAATGCCATAGACATATACATGGGTCAAAACGGTATAGTTTGGGTATTGGATATAGGAATTATAAATACTTTAGAAGAAACTCCTAAGAGAGAATCCGAAGCTAAAATATTAGGGATTGACTATGGAGATGGACGAGTAAATTACTAAATAACATAAATAATATATAACTATTGTGTCACAGATATTAAAGATATCTATAGATAGATCACCCGTCGTTCATAATGTTCCCAAAGATCACTTATTTGAGTCAGTTTATTTTTTTTTGAAAGTATTAGATTTATTTATTATTATAAAAGATCTCATAACGTCACATTCCCCTAATGTTCCACATCCACAAAGCATCGAAATGTTTACCAATACGGCAATACTATTTTAATATTTATGATTACAATTAATTATTCAATTAAAACATGTTACTGTCTTGGTTAGTTAATGTTTGATTAAAACATGGTTATAAAACCTATATCATATTATCATGTAACTAGGTTTATCAATTATCTGAGTGTTGGGAGAAAAATTAATGTAAAAATTAAACGTAAGTCAAATACAGTCCTAATCAATACAACAGAATACGTTTTATGATTATATTTTTATTCCAGCTCTTAATTGTTATTTAAAAATCTTACACAAATACAGAGCATAACAAATAACCAATCATAATTGTTTACACCATACTCATAAAAAATATCACTTTCAATTTTTTACACTCATATTTATTTTCTTTGTTTATGTCAACATACTATGACATCAGCGATAAGCACCAATACAATGCAGTTTACTTTCATTATTACACTATCTATAGATGTATTTTTTCATAAAGAAAATATATGTTTTTTAATGTTATGTAAACGTATTATAGTACCTATTGTACCTATAACGCACTCTTATTTGAATGTTAAATATTTACTTATCGAAATGTCTAAAAAATAAAAAAAAACCATTTTTACGTAAAATTACAATTCAAGTTTTAATCTGAAAGATTCAATACAAAGTTATGGTTATTTTTGAATTATTATAGATAGTACATAGAATACCACTAAGACCGTTAATATGTCGCACGCGCAGTCGACTACAATACATAGTTGTTGAATATGATAATGTAAACAATGATAAACCAATTATTTATATCGGAGACGGAGGAACTCGTTCAATTATTGTGTGGAACGTACAAGTTAACGAAGGCTACCGAGTAAAATTGCCATATTCTTCAACTACAACGTGCACAGATTTTTCTACAGAAGATGTGTTTTACCTAGTTTTGATAGAAAATTTTAATTCCAATTACATATATTTCACCTATTTGTCGAGCTCAGATATGTTTAAAGTACGCACCAAAGACTTACAAAAAAAGATAAATCCAAAATGTATAATCGATGTTGGACGAAAGCCTTGCAAAATGGTTGTTTTAGGCGCTGCATATGGGTCAGTAATGTACTTCCGAATAAAAGGATTGAACCATTTATATAGTTGGGACACAAAAGAAAGTTTTTTAGAAGAAAACATGAAAATAGTAAATTCATACTAGCAGTCGTACATAATTACATTATTTATAATATTTAATTATAGCAATGCCAGTATTAAAGATAATATTAATTTTAGGTAAAGAAAAGTGTAGACTGCCGTACAATAACACATATAGATGTTGACAATGATGGTGTTTTGTGGAAATTAGAGAGTAACTTTGAAGATTACGTAGTTAACACGGTAGGATGTTATGGTGCAAGTATAATGCTCTCACCTATAGTTGGAAAATCTGTACCTCCACAGCAGAATAAAAATTAACTGACCGATTTATATTACACAACTCTAAAAATGTGGTATTTAAAATAACTTACCTGCCCAATGAATTCGCTAATTTACCACCAGCTATACCACCGACTATGCCACCAATCAAGAATACGGAAACCAATATAGACCAAAGACCATCTAGTTGAGCAGGTGAAAAATGTACATCATAGCGATACACGATAGTTTCATTGCACCATTGTTTCAATATCTATAAGTTTCAATTTTTTTTTTTTTGTTATAGTTTGATAATTTTTGTCTTATTTAATTTAATATTAAACATAAGAACTTAAATAAAAATGTTAAAAAGTCAAATTAAACTGGAATAAGTACTAACTTCTGCAGGAGAATTTACGACTCCGGTGTTGTATCCGGCAGGAATTGAACAACCTAAACTAGTACTTATTGTTGTTACTATTAGAACCCATGAAACTTTAGTTTTCTAAAACAAACAAACAAAAAAGAATACTAAAATATATATACTTATGTAATATGTATATAGGTATATGTTATAAGTAAATTATCAATTAAATATTTATTACTTTGTTGATATGTTCTTGATCATCTGGTAAATAATTTGGATTTTTCTGATTATAGTCATCCTTATTTACCATAATTTCATTTTCCATATTAGATGTGCCTAAAAAGTACACGAATACATGATTTTTTTAATATATCATATAATATTTTTAAAAGTAATGCCAGTAATAGACTATTATATAGTAGGTAACAATACATTAGCTTAAAAATAGTATTAAAATAAATAAATATTGGGTGTCATAATATACATAAAAATATCATGTAATTTTCAATGAATTTATTAATATATTATGTATCAATTTTTTCATATTATAATTTTAGAAAATGTTTCTACTTTTAAAAAATATTTGTTTTTATTTTATAATATATTGTTACTTACTCTACCTTGTATATATTTTTAATCGGCGTTATTTAAAGTTTATTTTTAAAAAAAAATTAAACAATGAATAATGTAATTAAATAGTCAAGCATAATTTATATTTTATAATAATAATAAGTTCAACGTGAGCATTTCATAGTAAATTACCCATCTATAATATTAGCGCACTCAAATGAAATGAACTAAGTTTACCAGAGGCAAACTAGGTCAATATTTCAGGCCGGGAATTTTATTTTACCAAGCCAAAAATTAATAGAGGACAAATAATTTGGTCATAAGTAGTATAATAATCATTGTAATATAGTCATAAAAATATAATAATGACAATAAACCTTTTATTATTTAAAAAATATTTTCAACATTTAATGTAGATATAATTATGTAAATATGTACATTATCCTCATATAAAATATTTTTTTTATAGATATACACATTTTAATATACCTATTACCTATATATTAAAATTAAGTATTAACTTTTACGACTGTATGAGCATCAATGCTCTATGCTTGGTAGCGAGTGGTGATGGTGAAGTTGTTATTAGTTATTACGAGTATAAATAATAATAATAATATTATAGTTTATAATTATTTTATATAGTAGTTTGTGTACATGATATGTCTGACTACATGTTTCGTACAACAGTAGGTACCTATATCGTATAAATTGTTTGAATAAAATAATTTTATATTCTTTCAATATTATATTTTTAATTTCTAAAATAGTATCAGGAAATCTAATCCATAATTATGACAGACCACAAGGATTTGTCTTGGTGTTTACTAGTTTACCTACTGAAAAGGACAATTTATTAAGTACATCTGGTGTATTGCTACAATAATACAATATTTAAATTAATTTTTATACAGGTATCGATTACGAAAATGATACTGGTTGAGTTATTGCAGTGTTACACGCAGACATTTTGAGAGTAAAATATTTGATAACAAAAATATCCATCTATTCGACCATCATATTTTGTATACCTATATCTAAAAAAATGTATCACTGCGCTCAACACATATTCATATGATTATTTGTTTAAAACATTTAAAACTAAGTTTAAAAAAGTATTGAGTACCTACTTAAACCTTAAATAGTTTGATGGCCGGTTATTGCCGGCTGGCAATAATCAACAATATAGTAGATATACATAGGTTCTTACTAAATTCATTAAAAAATATAAAACATAAGTACATAAAAGGTTTACACTTTTTACGTCTTTGCCATTAAATATTTAAATAAATCATTAAATAAATTTGATAGTCCACATAAATTAATTATTATAATTTACATAAACTTTCACATTATACCAATAATTTACTCCCCCTCCTCTCTAGAACACATGCTGAAATAGCATTACTTGGTAACCCGTGTGTGCGTCATTGGATTTCAGGATCACACTCGTCATTCTCACTCAACGAAGTTTAAGTACGCTATTACAGCATAGGTTAGTTTAAGACGTATGTACATGGTTAACACTTAGGTATTTATTTTATCGTTCCATTAGCTAGTAGAGTAAATTTACATTATTATATAAACGTTGATACTTGATACTATTGCAGGTAATATGCCAATTCTTAATAAAAAAAGCCTATGATTCTGATAAATACTACTCGTTGTATTTTTTTTTATTTTTAGTAAGTATCGATCATTAAGTAATAATCACAAAGTTAATATAAAGAAAAAATAGAAACTTATGAATATTTGTAAAACTCTTATAACAGTATCTATAACTTATATAACCTTATATTATTTATTTAGACCTTTTAAAAATAATAATTTTAAGAAAATATTATTAAAAGATATTTTAATATACAAATATACAATACAGGAAAAATAAAACCGCAAGTGTTATAAGTTTATAGACACTAATTATAGGTAAATGTCGCAAGTAGACAATACATGTATTAATATGTAAACAGTAAGCCGTAAGCCACAATAAATATACATTTGCATAATATTTAAAAAAAAATCAACTATTCAACTATGATTACCAGTTTATATAAATAATAAAAATGTATACAGACAAATGTATCTATAAATACGTCCATTAAAATTCATGGTATGGTATTATTACTTATCAGTATTCTATTCTATTCTATTCTGTGGTATTAATCTTCAGAATATGTTTAAAATGTGATTACATTACCTACTATACAAGATTCACTACTCACTAATTATATTAAACTATATTATGAAAAATTCTTCTTTTTTTAACTTAGATCAGTGAAACCTGCCGCGGAATGTAAAATATAAATAATAATAATTAATATCAGAGAAATGTTGAAACTTTCTATAGGTAGGTTAAAAACTCACTCTATTCTTAGGTGATCAAAATAGATTTCCAATTTTGTCAAAATATTACAATCGTCATCATTTTATTATTTTTTTTTTAATTACAATGATATGTATCACTTTAACAATTTGTGTACCTAGTAAATAACGGATGAATTAAAAATCATACTGAAACATAAACTTCCATGAACAATATACATCATAATTATAGATGATTTATATTTTATGTTAAAAATGTTCATTAAAAAGTAGACCAATTACAAAATGAAATTATTAACTGTATTTTCATTAGATAATTTATATTAATAATAAAATTACCTACGCAACATGAAACTGCTCATTAAATTCAATCATCCTCATGTCTTTCAAAAATATAATAAATTATTTAAGAAAAAAAAATACTTAAATTAAGATATGAAAAGGGGTTGAAAATGGAAATTATCGAAAAACGAATAACTCATCGATAAAAGTGAAAATATTATGAATATTTCACTGGTGCGACTCGATATATAAGATATAAGCTATAATCAAGTCTATGGAGATTATACCAAAACGCTATGCATATCCACAAATATAAATTCATTTTAAAAAGATTAAAACAATTATATCTACCCAATGATAAGAAAACAAGAGCCATTATTTTTGAACTTTAATGGATATTAGCATTTAACTTTGTATCCACGTCTATTTTATAAAAAATTTAGACAATAATTTTAGAACATAATTAGTATCTATTAAGATAGATATATCATAGGTACACTAGTTACAGCAATAAAATGTTTGTGTACTTTATTACGTATAGTTATTGTTTATAAGTTATAACAAAGCGATAAAAAAGTATCATAATACAATAATTATCAAAATGTATGCTGTTATAAATGAATAATGTATTTTATTATAATTAAATCTTTAACAAAAATCAAACTATGATGTATTTACATTAACATTTACACTTACATGTCATTTAAAGTTGATATAACAGCGTGTGTCCAATTATCAGATTAACTAAAATAATTGATATTAGAGAAAGATTTTGATGAAAAAACAATAACTGTCAATAATTAGATAACTATAACTATTAACTATAAATTCAAACATAAATTAAGAGTACATAGAAGACAATGAATTTGCCACTACTGTCCTCATGAAATGATTAATGCGTATTGTTTAAGAGTGCCAATTGCCAATTGAAGTGGATTAAACAATGATAAAAATAATAATTTAATTAATAAATAATTAAATGTAATATTTTATTTCTAGGCCATGGCCTATAAGTAACAATCCATAATTAATATATTTCTTGCTACAATTTATTTATTTATTAACTTACTAATCCGTGAATTTAATGCAAAATAGTAATAATTGTTACAACAGTGTTACCTACTTCATTATTATTACCTAATTATTATAGTCAAAAATATTTTATTATATTTTTAATAATAATACAACAATTTTATTTACAGTGAATTGCGCATAGATATACATATATTTGTATAATAAACAAATCATAATTTAAATGCGTGAAACACTCTTTGGATTATTTCAAAATGTTTTAATTACCAAGCACAATTGGTGTGCGCAATTCAATAAATCATTTGTCCGACCATACATTTTAGTAGGCACCTAATAATGAAAGAATGCGTATTATAACAGTAATATTTATTTTAATCATACATTTTTTAGCTTTTGAATACAAAAAATAATGCATAAAACAAAATATTATAGTTAGGACTTCGATTTTTAATTATACGCTAAATACCTAATTAGTATGATAAATTAATAATAAAGAATAAATATACATTAAAATTAATATGTTATTAATAGAATATCTATATAATTATAAATAAGTCATATTATAATTAAAACTATTCAAATAAATTTACATATTAGATACATATGAATAATTCAAATATAATTTTCATAAAAATGTTTTCATTTTTTCATTATAAAAGAATAGCCTATCATAATTAGTTCGATCGAACACGGCAATATGCTGCATAAAAAAAACACGGACCAAAACATCTCACAACTCCATAAGTCTTGAAGGAAATAAAACATCATCACGGTAGCCAAGCCATGGCAAATCATAGCTGAGGTCAGATAAGTTAAGAAAAAACAGATCTGTTAAGTATTTTATTGATTTAAAAATATACACAAAATATAAAGAAAAGGATACAAATAAAACCATTTGTTGGAGAAAACATTGTTATACCACTCATAAATCCAAACATTTCGATACCAATGAAACCAATTGAAAGTGTGTAACCAATCATCAACCTATGAATGTAAAGAATCAATTACCTATATATTTATAAATTTAAAATACAAAAAATCAAGCATTTTATTTAATCATATTCAATATAACGTGTTATATGTGTAAAATTAGTGACATTGAATAATAAAAAAACCAGTGCGCACTAAAAAATAGTTTTATAATATTTTATCAGTTTATTATTTATGAAGGAAAGATCAAAAAATAAACAAAATGATACATAATCTTAAATAAATTAACAAACCATAGTAATGTGGTATGCATCATATAATAAATTCATCTGAATTCATATAAATCATAATACGTTAATAACATTTAAAAGTATATTTACGAGTACGTTACTGATATAAGTACGTACTTATAGTAGGGTTTCGTTAATTCGAATAGGGTTGAAAAAAAACAGTCAATCAGATGGTTATAGTTAATTTACACCAAGTACATAAAACATATGTAATTTGTACCATTTCAAGTAATAGACAATTTGAACCGTAATTTACACCAAAATTCAAACCGATTTTTATTTCGATAACACATGCATTAACAAAATATAAAATGCTGAGATATATAATTTATGAGAAGTTAATAACATATAGGATATTCCATTTTAGATTATGAGAGTTTATTTCACTAACCTATTTATATTTTATACCGCCCAACAGTACGTTTTATTGATTTACAACTACCTAGTAATAAACAATTTAATACATATAGTATACAAATATATATATATATACGAGTATATAAAAATATAATACATATAAACGCACAGACACCTATTAAATTACTTAGTAAAAGAGGTATTACTAATGGGTTTCTTCCTCTACACGTAACTCGCGTTATTTCGTGTTATTTTTGTAAATGTCTAACTTGCTTATTGTAAAAATTGTAAATAGATAGTGTATTATTTAATAAGAATATACATAACAATTAAAAAATAAGTTGTTGTTGTATTGGCCATTGAAATATAATATCATAATATCATAGATTATATTAATATTTAATTATGTTATAAATCTATTATTTTTGGCAAAATACTTCTATAACTAATTCTATTTACTTCTTACCTATGTATGAGTATAATAACACGATTACGACAGATGAGACGTAAAACTATGTTATGATTACCATATAAAGTAGCGAATAATAAAAAAAATCCCGAAAAATTATTAATGTCATTCAAGTCATTGAGACTAGTTGACCGTAACAGTATCAACGAGGATACCGAAAAAATAATCGAATACATACAGATACTAATTTTGGTGTAAATTACAAACATTAATTTAGACTACCTACGGTGGTGTAAATTACAAACTCTCGTTCAAATTATAGATTAATTAGAATTACATAGAACTATAGGAGTACATTAAAACCAATTTTAATGAAATTTAAACTTAAAAATTAATTTTTAAATGTACGTATCATTATAATTATATTATATAGTGTGACACACAACTGACAAACGCAATCAACAAACTCAATCATATAGGTATCTAATAAAGGACGTATACGTGAGATGTATACTATCGTGATTGTTTTAATGATTATTATTGCATTGGGTCTAAAAGAAAATATATGTCTCTATAATTAGTTTAATTATTATACCACTATATTAGTGATGTGATAATAAATTATTTTCAAATCTATTTGGATTACTGCATCTTTTAGATTTGCCTATTTTTCAAATTTTTGAAACATTAGAGTTAGAATCTGTTTATTTAAAATGTACCTATCATAAAACGAACGATTAATCGATAGTTACAGGTACTTCCCTTCAGTTTAGTGTTAAAACATTTTTTACAACTTAAAAAAACATAAAATTAATAACTATTAAATATTATGTTTCAATACATTTTAAAAGATATTTATAATTGAAGGTCTTTTTAATCTTTTTATGTGCCAAACGTAACTGAAATGCATGCACGTTTTTTTTTCAGTAGAATCCTGTTATTGGCGAGCCATTATAATAAAATAACACAATATAATGATGAGGCGTGATCTAATACCGTGCAGGCAAATACATTAAATTCAACATTTTAATGTTTATAGTGAAAAAATATAGGATACAAAAAAGTGCATCAATAATTAACGTATTAGGTACAAAAACTACAAATATAGTCTATAACTATATTATCTACAAATATTTTCTTGTTGGTAAGTACAAGCAGTTTTTTGAATTTACCTTTTGTCTTGTTCCATGTAAAGGTCGTTGTCATAGTCGTATGGTAGACAGGCTTTTACGTTTTGCTCCTAAGTAATTGTAACTATTACATTAAACCGTTAATATTTTACACGTAATGTAAAATTGCAATGTAGCGTTGACAAAATTATTACCTAAACGTCCTAAACAATTACGAATAGTCCTGCGTAATACCGGAATAGAGAATAGGTTACAGATTATTAGATATGTTTTAGTGTTAAATTAAAATGTTTTCATTAAAAACATACCTATACCCAAAAAAGTGTCTGCCGTAATCTATATAATAGGTATAGGTAATACAAGTGTTATAAAAAATTATTGCTTACAAATTTTAACTATTGGCTTGGAGTAATAGCTACAACATATTGTGTGCAATTATACAACATAACTTCGAAACACTGGACTATTATTACATACCTATGCATATAATTATATTTTCAACTACTAATCAAAACAGCCAGATTAGTTTGAAATTTCAAAAGTCATATAATTATGATTTCCAAAAAAAAAAAAATTACAAATTGCTTATGACGTCACATTCGTATTTTTCTTTTTTGCAGACCTTGAACAAAAAGTTTAATTGTGTCTGAGACAATGTACGTCAATAATTGTGAGGATCGAGTTTATCTAATAATCCGCATATATCTTCAACAGATTCAGACAAGAGTGAACTATACGTCAGTGGTTAGGCACAATGCGGTACGCTACAGTATTTACGTACTATATTAATAATAAATATAAAAAACAGTACGCTTATACCTTAGATCTATCATAATTCAATGTAGAAAAAAAACCTAATGAGAGGATGGGTAAGTAGTAAGTACTTTAAATTTAGTAATTATTGTAGAAATATTAATTGTGTTTTTATGCACAGTTATTGAACAATTTTGGTATCAAGAAATAAAGTCAACGCTACAGTTCCAAATTATATAGATACCTAATACGATAAAATGTTTTTTTTTTTTAATGTCTTACCCTATGATTTAAAGCCATGATGAGCATTATAAAATGAGCAACGAGACATAAAAATCTTGCTGGAATAAGACCATCAGCACAAAACGTCGACATTATGGCTCAGTAATGTATTTTATTTTATCAGTTTCACCGTGACTTATCCAATATGCTTCCTTAAAGACTAAAAATTAAATTATTCAATACATCAATTAACAATGTCTGTAAAGCTAATTTAGCTACCTAAATATTGAAAATCTACACATATACATATTTTAGACATCTATTAGGTACTAATAATGTGTTTAATACCCAAACAATAATTAACATGAAAACCAATGCAATAGGGAATAGATAGGTAAATAAGTAATAATATTATGCAAATGGAAAATAATTAAGTATTCATCTTGTATATTTTCTGGGAATCTGTAAGTGGGTACTACGTATAAGTATGGATGTATGTTTATTTATATGATATTTAAAACCAGATGTAATGACGTACCCGGTACACAGCAACGTTGTACATAATATTGTCAGCTACGTATAAAAGACAAATATAGATGAGTGTAGTTTGTAATATAGGTACAGTAGTGTAACTAGAATTTATTTTTGGAAGGGGTTATACATATATAGTATATACATAGTAAAAACTATATTTATAGGAGAAAAGTAAACTATTCCTTAGTAGTTATTTTAAAATATTCAAAAAGAATATCTTCCATCAAAATAAAGCCGTATCCATCATGGAGAATGTTAAGGTCAACCCTACTCCAAAAATTTGATTTGATTACGGTCTTAAATCAAAATATTTTTGATATTATAAATTATAATATTTTCCTTAATTACAATAACCTTAATTTTTAAATATTTTTTATCGTTAGAGAATGTAACACAAAACTGGTATACCTATAAGTTTGTAAAATATTGTACATAGGATATTGTATGATTTATCAATAGGTATATTAAGTAATAGGGATTGCTTATTATAGTAATACTGAATGTTTAATTAATTTTTAGCCAAATGCAAATCGTATACATGTAATATCATGATATAATTTCATAAAATATTACTATTTGTTCTTTACTAACTATAAATTATATACTCATAAGCTAGCTAATACCGCGTACTGTGTAATGAGGTGATAAGATTTGTAGTATAATAATACCTTGAAAATTAATAAATATTTTAAAAAAGTCATTAACTAGGTATAAAAAATAACAAATTACGAACACTTTAAAGTACCTACCTACGATTTATATTTTTTGAATTTCAACATAATAACAAACCATTTCATAGAGAAATACCGTAAATATTAGAATATATCGTTTAATCGTTTAATTTTATCAAAGTTTTACCTTTAAATATTTAAAAAAAAAATTATGCACAGTTATTTTCGATAATTTTTTATTGCTATAAATATAATATAAGAGGGATCTTATGCATTAAAATCATTACATGATTTATGTTTATTACATATAAATAAAATTTTTATCAGTTATCGTGATTAACTTGAAAAAAAAACTATAAAAAAGCGAAAATTTCATATTTCTGTAAATAGTTCTAAAAAGCCATAATATTTTTCAAGTATAATTTAGGAATAGTTTCAAAGAATTTAATAAACAATAGGTTATAAGTTAAGGCAAGTAAGCTGGTTAAAACCGTTTTATAGTTCATAGCTTATATACACATGATACATACATTTTATAAGTATTTATATTTTGTTCCTACGTTTATTTACACGTCATATTCATGTTTATTATTTAGTATTTATCATAGATGTATCATGTATGCGTCCATTATTTTCACAAACGAAATTTATAGTTACGGATGTTAAATATAAATATGCACATTTATTATATAGGTACCTACAATACCTATGCATTTTTTTTTTTATTACTATTAAGTACGATAAAAAGTTTGAAAAAAACTGAATTTATAATATATTTTAAATAGGTAGAAAAAAAGCAAATACAGAATAATTGCTACATATTTATTACATTTAAAATAAAACTAATTTTAGAGTAATACCATTTGTAATACCTAAATATAAAACAAACACAATATATTTGACCTAGATGATTTAATGATTGTCAAATACTTTTTATAATAATAATATCGTGTTAATATTTATAAATATAATAATGTAATGGACTATATACAATATTCTTAGACAGTAGACACACAATATAACTTACTTTACACATTTGAAAGTTTAATTAGTTATTTCCTTAATAACTCAATCACTATAAATATACGATATATTTATACATATAATATAATATATTAATCTACAAGAAAAACATTGATCACGTAATTAATTTTTGCACATATTTTATAAAGTTCGATGTTAATATGTTGTGTTTAGATCTCATTTTAAAGAAGCTTAATTAAATGTAAAAATCTTGTAATCCTATGTCAGTTGTTAGTAATACACTAATATACTTTGATACAGACAGAATAGTTCCGACATTTTACATTTTTATTTTAATCATAATATATTAATATGTAATACCTATATTTAAAATATATTTTTAACAGTAACCTAAATCAAAACACGAAGATGTACAATATACATACCTATTATGTGATTATAATAGAATGACGTAGGAATCGATTTTTATAATTTTGAATTTCATATCAATATTAAATTTAAAAGATTTATTAATATTTAATGTTTCATGTCATGAGAGTTCAATGATTTATTTTCAAATAATTTACATTCTTTATAACATTTTTCTATAATCATCATATGATTAATAATGTAAGTATTATATTATTATTTATAAAGGTATTAATGACAAGTTACAGCTAACTCATTTTAAACAATCTTTTAAAACGAATTTAAATGAGTTTAGTTCCATCATAATCCTATAACATAAATTTAAACATGCATTTTTTGTTGAACTTGCACACAAACGTGTGTAGGATAGTAGAACAATTTAATTTACTGTAATCTTTTTTAATCTACTAATAACTCGTGTCCACTTGGAAACAATAAACATCGAAGGGTTTTTGTTTTGTCTTTGAGAACATTTATCTATTTTATGTAAATAGATTTAGACGTATGACAATTTATACTACAAAAATTATTGATAATTATTTTTAATTAGTAACAAGTAAAAATGTAAAACTTTAATTGTAATCTAACGATAAATATCAATCATGGCTTCTATAAAATGATCTAATACCACAATTGATATACATATTTACGTGTCAAGTCAACTAGGCATTGGCCAGGGCGCCATTGCTAGGCCTACACATTTAAATTGATTCAAAACAAATTTTGAGAATCTTTTTACGTACAACTGATTTAATGCAATGAAATTATAAAAAAAATATTCTTAGCAAAATCTTCAAGATAATACTAAATCATATCTATTATATTAAAAACATAATATTAATAAATTTTACTAAAAATATGTGACTTCCTATGAAAAATTGAAGATTGACTAATTGCTTTAATAAGATATATTTTTATCTTTATACAGTTTAATTTTAAATCATAATTTCAGTAATTTCAAGTATACCTACCGTAATTGATTGACCCAGTGATATAATAAAAATATTGAAAACCTCCTTTGATATTTTAAAGTCTGTTTCAAAATGTTATTTAAAATATATCTTAAGTAATTAAGTCTTACTAAAATTAATTTAAATTTTAAAAAAATAGTTAAGTAATGTACCTAATTGAATTCTTAATAATTATAATCTATTTATATTTTGAGGGTTTTTTTGTTGTATAATCCAACAATTGATATAATTAAATTTAGTTAGAAGTACATTATTTTTTCAATAATAAATTTTACTTGATATGTATCTAGTAAAAAATAATATTTAAAATAAATTTTAATATACAAAACGTGTTTTCAATGTAGTTACATAATGTACATATTTTTAATATTTTTATCATTTCTGAACCGATAATAAATATAATGACATAAACCATTATGCAAATGATACTGCGATATGAAGTGACTGCGTTTATAAAATTATATATACATATAGTTAATACTGTAAACATGTGTTATATGTTTGTATTAAGAGTTATATACGAACAGCTTTTATAAGGCCTAAAATGTGTTTATATAAAATCGAGGCGTGTCTGTATGAAATATTAAAATGTATAATACTGCGAGTAAAAGCATTGATTTTAAACTATTAAACCAATTTTAAGAGTTTGTTGTTTTCGTCTTACAATCGTATAGTTATACAACATAACAAATTTGCGTTCATTAGAACCAATCGTCTGTTTTTACCATTAATTAATAGAGTTCTCCTTTCATCAAAGTTATTTGTAAGAACATTATCTATGTTTAGACTTAAGATTTTTTCAATATTTTATTTCTTAGCAAGAAAGAGTAGGTATTGTAAATATTTCAAGTTTAAATTTCTCGTTGCTATAGCTTAAAAATTGAAATATCGAAAAAACCTAATGCCTGAACACAGCTAAATCATGTTCTTATCTTAGTTTTAATAATAGAAAAATATCTTATGTTAAAGCTAACAACACACGATTGGTTTTGTTTAACGCAAATTCAGGCCCGGCTTAAGGGGTAGGTGATATAGGCCCACACCTAGGGCGGCATTTAACTACATTTGATACTTGTAAAGGGCAACAAAAATTAAATTTTTCTAAGTGTGTTTAAATACTTGAGCCGGTCCTGTGCAAATTTGATATGTTGAATGTTTGTAAGACGGAGAACTCTTCAGAAAACACATACGAGTGTACCTATATATTATAATCACATATAGATACGTAGTTGCGAATCACTGCAATTAATAGGTGTACGACATAAAGCAATGTGTACGGAATACGGATAGGTACAACTACTTTTATGTAACAATAGGTATTACCATTGATTATATATAGTAAACTACTATGTATATTATATTAGGTATAATCAATGGTATTATATTTTGACAAATTGTTGAAAATGTATATAATATCATAAAAAAGAGTATTAATTATAATACGAATAAAACGATTTTTTAATCTCTATTTTTTTTTCTATATAGATTCATATAATCTATAGGTAAATATACTTTAACAATAAGAATAAATTACATTTAAAAGGTTAATATAAAATAAATTAGCTACACTTTAAAAAGGCTGAGGATTTGAGTGATTGAGTGAAGAAGCCATCCAGTAATGGCTCTTCATGGCATGAGTGGGTAGGATTAATCAATCAATAGGTCAAGACACAGAAGTTCGTTTTAGGCGCCTTCTGGGATCATCAGGAATACTGGGAACAGATAGTTCTGAGATCAGGTGATTGAGATGATGGTTGTGGCGGAGGTTAAGTAATGGGTAATGGCAGAATTTTTCGTACCTACTGTTGTGATAAAGACTTTTTTGTGGAGATTCATAAGTATTTAGTTTTAAAGATAATAATTTAATAATAATATATAATAATAATTAATAATTATGAACAATGGAAATAAATTGTCGTTTACTAGCAAGACTGGTAGTTGTGAAATCATCGACTTAGCACGGTAATTAAAAATCAATAAATTACTAATGCTAACCTAAATTACTAAATACTGTGAATTGAAAGTCAAAATAAATTTCAAAATTTTTCAGTCAAAAAAAAAAACCAAAATTCTGATTTGAAATACGGCATATCATTATACACAGCCTACTATGGTAAATGTATGAAATTCATTGACACCACTGCAGCAAAAATTGTTCGTAAGCAAAGAAATAATATAGGTGTTATAAATTAATAAACACAGTAAAACAAGTTACTTACTCGAAAAACACATAAAAGTATAGATAAAACAAAATTATTTAAATAAAACAATAAGTATCAGTTTTAATTTTGTCACAATAAAAATATTTAAGTATAGGTAGTTTAAAAGATGTAAATATACTATCCGTGAAAAACTTCTGTTTTGTTTAACACTATTATGATTAAGTACGTGAACTAAGTAATACAGAAAAATGTAATATTACTTTACCCAATAGACTTCGCAGATCATCGTCGTTCATACTATTATGGGTCGCCATGGAAACCCGTCAAATATTAGTAAACAAATGTTATAATAACACTATATCATATAATGTAATTCACGGTAAATCGTAATAATTCGTTTTTTGAAAAAAAAAAAGCGGATGTCAGTATGATAGGTTATCGTTAAATAACGGCGTCACTTGATACTGTTCCGAGGACAGTTCTCCGTTTGGATTGTCTGGAGATTTGAATAGAAATTAGAAATTTCAAATGAGTGTTAATAATTAATGTAGCCGAGGGTGACTCTCAAGTCCTAAACACTCCAACAAATCCTACCCGACCGACTTTTACCACCTATCTTTCAATAATTTTAATCGTTATTGTTATTGTTGATAACGGAAAACTGATAAACCTATACGCGATAATAGACTTGTTTACGTACGAGGGCGCTCGTTTCGGTATACCGGAGAATTACGTCCGTAAGAAACATTAAGTTTGAGGTTATGAAAAAGATCATATTATCGAAAAATAATATGAGAAATATCTTCTTAGTATATATATGTATATGATATTTATATACAAGTAATAAGAGGTACGACTACTACGACTGTACACCACTAATTTGTACAAGTGTTGAAGTGCTTAACTACGCTCATAACTCATTTACAATTTTATTACTTTCTACGAATACGTTATTATTTTTATTGTACAGCTATCAGCTGCTGAAAATCGTGTCCCAGTTTCGCTCTGTCGAAGTATTTAGCCGATTATTCCCTTTCTCTTCGAAACTAGTTTCGACGATCATGAACGCCGCCGTCACACAGTCAGCAGGTAAGACCGTATTCTAGATTTCTAGCTAGTATTTTTTCGGCCACCTTGGTGGTCTAGACACCAGTTAACAATAACGAACGTATGGAAATGTATTGAGATATTAAATAATATATCATTTGGTGTTCATGTCGGCCACAGTCCTGTTGCACAATGGGTTATCAGAAGATAAATCGAGAAAACTACAAATGCAGTTGATGATGGAAAAGTTGCGGAGCAAAGCGCTTCAGTCCCAGTACAAACCATTGACAGACTCTATTAAAAACATCAAATTGGCTTTACTGGTGAGTCGACAAACAGTTACCCATTATAAGTAATTATCATTTAAATTTGATTGAATTTTAAATCAGTATCGATTACTTACCAGAGTTTTTGTGCCCATGAACAACTACAACAATGCTTTGTATGTTAGAATCGGGATCTGTAGCATATCTTAATTGAGAACTTATTGTTCATGTACATTTTTATTAAGCTAAATCTAAACTTTCAAATAATATGGATATATGTTTAAAGTATATCATACATGTAATATGTTTAAAATGATCCCTATTATCCTATATTAGCTAGATAATATTGTATGGAAAAAGTTTTAATGGTTCATACAGTTCATACGCTTAATTATTCAAAGTAAATGTACCTAGTGCTTATTAATAATGATTATTTACATACTGTATAATACCCGAAAGGTTACACTTTATTAGTATTATATTTTTTATTTAAGAGTGATTACTATTATGCAAACCTAATTAAAGTCATTGTAAATATTTACAAAACTGCAAGTTTCGTATATTCAAGACGAGTTAATATTATTATAATTTTATTTATTTTTAACATAGTAGGGTACCAATAAGTTATTTAATCAATCTGTTACATACTTAAATAAAAATGTGTAAGTAATTGATAATATATTTTCACAGTGGGAATTTGTTATGATATTTATATATTGCAGAAGTATTTATGTATTATAATATTTTATTTTAATTGTATTAATTATGTAAATAAGTACTAATTTTATAAATAAATAGTTTTTCTAATCTTAAATGATTAATGAGCTTAATTTAACTAAAATTAATAACTAATTACCTTATTCACTTGTGGTAAATGCAGTGGCATAACTAGGACTACTCTATGAGGGATGATATAGATATTTTTCATTAAAAAAAAAAAAACATTTATAGGTATTTTATAAATTATAATTCTTTATATCAGTCCCAACCTTTCTAGTTGTGCGGACCACCAATTTTGTAAAAAAATCTTTAAGGCCCACTATAATACCACACCTATATACGTATTATAATATTATAAAATATAATATATTATATGAGATAAAACTACATTCAAACCTCAAATGTTCGATAACGTACACTTATTTTACACTGTAGGTAATATTGATCGAATATTATTATAACCAGAAATATTATAAGTATGAAACAAAAATATATAATAATATTATATTGTTCACGGCCCATGGGTTGGGAACCGCTGCTTTATATTATATAAAAAAAAAAAGGGTCTAGGGGGATAATATATCACCTACATCACCCCCTGTAGTTACGCCACTGGGTAAATGGTTAGTGAGAATTAACTATATTATGACTATATTTTGGATTAAAATGTTGTGATTTAATTTTTCAATTAGTACTTAAATAAACTTTATATTTTTATCTTATTTAATGTTTCTTATGAAGTATATTGAACACTTCAAACAAATTTAGAAATCTGACTAATGTATATTATTTTTATATTTTTTTATACAGGAAAAACGTATTAATGTAGACCCAAATGAAAAATGCCTTGTTCAAAAATCTTTGGATCTGCTACAACAAAATATCAAGGTGACTACTTTGCAGACAATGATCGAACGTTTAGACAGTGTCAGCAGACATTTAGGGTAAATTTAACTGTTTATTATTGACATATTATGCTATAATATTTTGTATATATAGTATTCTATCTGTCAAGAGTTGTACGAATTTAATAGACATATATGTATATTTTTTAGTTTAAAGTTTACGGTTGGACCTTCTGGTAAAGACATATTTGTTTCTTCGGATATGTTTTATTTGGAAATTATATTAGAAGACAATGGAGGAGTTAAAGATGTAAAGATTCATCATGATGGAAAATCAGAACCACAAGTACAATTTATGATACTATTAATACGTCATCAATAGCATACTCTTACTATTAAATATTCATTTATTAAAAGTTTTTATGTTTCTTGTAGAATGCAATATTAAGTTAACAGAACTAAAGTTAAATGTAATGATACAAAACAATAAAATTCTGATTTCTTAACATTTTGATGTGAAGGAGAACAAAGAATTTGAAAAAAATATACTGGCATATATTTGCTGCAAATATTAATTTTTAATTATGATACAGTCAATTTTCTCATGAAACATATGATCTTAAACAATTTGATAATGTAATTATTAACTATTATTTTAATTTTAAATTAAAATCATAAGACTGCTACTACTCAGTGAATTTCTTTTAACGTTTTTATCTTGAATTTTATATTAAAATCATATGCTTAATATATCATACTTTTTTATATTTAACTCATAGTTTATTTATTATAACTAACTACCAATTAAAGAAAGTCCGTGCCTACATTAATATTTAAACTTAAATTAATTTACTATGTGATATTGTATTTTAATATTAGAGTACACTACACAAAACAGTTCATTTTAGTTTGAAAGTACTTAAATTATAAGAATAATGTTATTGGAACTATGTTTTTAATTTTTATTCATATTTCTTTAATGTATGGGAATTATTAAAAATCTCATTGCATCATTGTGCTGGACACCATACAAAAGCAAAAGTAGTCCACTTAATAAATCATTACAAAAAAAAGTGTTAAAATTATATTATAAATTGTATTATTACTTTATTTTATGTTTATTTTTGTGCTAAAGACGATTTATAGTAAAATCTAAAATTAAATTAATTTTTTATATATACTTAAAAAACTTAAGTATAATTGTATACCCATCTTAGTATAGCCCGTACCATTTTAAGAATAAAAATAACAGTACCTTACATTAAAACTGGTTTTTTTTATTGTTTTCAGCACAAAAATACACATTAAATTAACCAATAAAAATGCAATGACTGCGCATCTGTTTTAAATTTTTAATATCTTTAGAATAATAGTTTATTTTTAAATTTAATTTTGCCTACATCTTACAAATAAATCTGTTTACGATAGTTATTTAAAAGAAAAATAAATTGTGTTGTGTCCTTTAATATTGATAGATATTTGTACTTATAAACTATATACATTTAATAATATAAATTTTAATAAATATTAATGATCTATAGAGTTGCGCTGATCTGATAAAAAGTCTTGCCAACTGTGACTTTGCTGATTTTACATCTCAACTTGAAGGATTAGCATCTATTTATCAATTGAATGCAGATAAAATGGTTAAATGTCGTGCTTTTAATGCTCTTCAAACTCTAGAAGCTGATTTAGAAACTTATGCCCAAGTTCATTACACTTACCATAAAGACTTAATATCAATGGTACATAAGACTCCATTAGGAGTAGTTAAACCTAGAAGAGGAGGTACTTATATAAATATAATAAATATCAACATATAATAAATGATGGAATACTTAGATTGATTAAAATTAATAATTATTATTTATTTTTACAGGACATCCAATGAAAATAATTTTTTTTGTTTCTCCATATGATTTATTGGATGTAGAAAATAATACTATGATGAATTTAGACAAGGAAACTCTTGATGTTGGCTGTTATGCCACAGTATGTATTGAAGCAGCTACCACAACTAATGTTCAATCTACTTCATTATTAAGCGCAACAAGAAGTTCAACTGGAATAAAGTACTTTGATATATTTATTTAAACCAATAATTCATAAATCTAATAAGCATATTTAAATTTTTTTTTTTTAGTTCACCAATATTTGTACCATTTACCGTCCAAAATAGTATTACTCTTCCTGCAGTATTTGTATTGAGATTAAACGAACCAATGCCAATTTGTCTTCAGTTAGCTGAAAATATAAAATCTGTTATTGAAATGGATTTAGAAATGACTCCACCTAGATCTTTGCTTGGAATGATCATTGAACCAAGTTCGCAACCTCTCAGTGTTGTAAGTTAAAAACTAATTAACTATAATTAATTTTTAAATTTTATCGTTTCAATATCTTACAATACAATATATTGTTTGCTACAATGCCCCATCTTCTTTTTATACTTTGCTCTTATATCTAAATAAGTACTTTATTTTGCTTTTTGTCTGTTAATATCTACCAATATAATTTAAAAATTAAAGAAATGCCATGGATAATTATAATCTTGTTTAAGTTATGAAATTGTCTAAAAAATTATAATTGTAAAACCTTAATAAAATATTCCATTCCATACTGTGCCTATTAGGTGACAAATATAATAGTTTGTTGTAATTATATATAATAGATACAAGCTTAAATGTTTATCAAATAAGTGAATTGATTAGGTATTATTATTTTATTATTACTAAGTTAATATATTTAATTTTTAAATTTTTTTTTAATGTAAAATATTTTATTTACATTTGTTATTTTATTTCTGTTAGACATTACCAGATCAACAGCATTGCTATTTCTTGACTGATTCCAATTTAAAAGGTGTATTTATACAAAACATAAAATTTACACATCCATCTCAAGTAACTAGAATTATAGCTTATCTCCGACAACAAGCATTGTTCAATTGTTTGATTCGTTCATGTGTGCGTCCCGAATGTCAACAGGGTAATTATTTAATTTTATTATATTTGTTAATACAGATGATTGTTATATTTAGTTATTGATTTTTAGAAATGTTCAATACAACAGTATTTGAAATTGCTGCGTATGAAGAAATGTCTTGGCAACATTTAGTTGTTTCATTTGAACATCCAATTGAAGAAAGTTTAGCGACTGCTGAATTTGATCTATCTGATATATCTAGACTGCTATGTCAAGTTTACACATCTTCATCAGAAACAAATGGTGAATCAGTTTTAACCTCACCTGAATTTGCGAGTAGAGTACTACAAAGGTTTGTAGTTATATAAAAGAACCTAGTAAAAAAAAAAAAACAATAATTTACTAACTATAATTATTTTAGGTCTTTTTCAATTCCAATAACAATGCGAAGTCTTATCCAAACCTGGGAACGAGAAAATCAACAAAGCCTTGATACTAATATTAAAAATAATTTATCTGGAACTGGAGGATCAGCCAATTTAGGGGATAATTCTGATTTAAATCAACACTTTGCTGATCCTTCAGCTGGTCCTGATTTTTCATCTGATTTAGATGTTAAACTTGAGCCTTTAGATGGAGCTAGTTCTCTAGATTGTTTTCCAGCATCCATGATTCAGAGGGATTTGGACCAATATATTTCAGACCCTTCATTTTTGCCTGATATAGATTTTAATCAATTTCCAATGGATGTAGATCAAGAAGAACAAAAAGAGCAGTCGTCTTTTAGGGATGCCAGCCTTCAAGAAGATCCACCTGATCCAAAAAATTCACCTACTAAAACTGAAGAGCTGATTAGCATATTAGCTGATGATAATGGAAAAGGTGAAGATGAAAAGCCTCCCCCAGACACAGGTCAAGTCATAATAGAAACATCTAGTGATGATTCAGTTGAAAAAAGTAGTTCATCTGTTTCGGGAGAATTTGACGCTATTAATGAAGATGTTGAACAATCTAACCAATCATTATTTGAAATGGATGATGATGGTCCAGATCTTCATGATCTCAATGATGTTAAAGAATTTATTAAAATGACAGCTAAAGATGTGGCATTAGTTTCTATGAAAGATGATGATAAA
Source organism: Aphis gossypii (assembly GCF_020184175.1). NCBI lineage: Eukaryota > Metazoa > Arthropoda > Insecta > Hemiptera > Aphididae > Aphis > Aphis gossypii. Next base: position 49,199,597 of record NC_065531.1, read on the forward strand.
AAAGACATTAATTCAGATAAAATACATCAATCTCCTTCAGTTAGTATAACAGCTGTAGATTTAAGTTCTATTCCTTCTCCACAAATATTACCACAAGTTACCGTTGACAGAAGGCCAAATATTGAAGTTATACCTATACCAAATGTACCTAGTTCTATAACTATAACTCCGATATCTGCTAAGACTATAGCTGAAGAGAAATCTAAAAAAAATAAAAAAGATATTGAAGGTAAAATAGAAAAGAAAAGAAAAAGAAAATTGGAGACTGAAACCAATGTACCTGAGAAATTAAAAAAACACTCTGGGTCTCTTAAAATGTCAGATTCCAGTCGGTCATCATCACCAAGTGATTATGCTTCAACTCAGTTACCTTCAAGTACTATGATGATGAAGTTGGGAACTGCTCAAAAATTAAAACAAAGTACATCCCCTACTTTATCTATTAGTAGCGTATCGTTACCTAATTCTAATAAGTATACAGTAACTTCGCCAAAGTCAAACTCTGGTAAACCAAGTTTGTCTGCATTAAAAATGTCTGTTCATAGTCCAAAAAGTGAATCAAAGCAAAAAAGTAAAGAATTTTCTAAAGACAAGGAAAAACGAAGTTATGCTTCTAGCAATTCTTCATTGAGCCAAAGCCCTAAAAGTTCAAAATCAAGTTCTAAAAAAAGTGATGTTGAAGATCTTGGAACTCCAGTTCCTCAGGAATCAAATAAGGCTCAAATGAAATGCCGCAAGCTAAGTGCTGTGATAGATCGTTTGTCTAAAGACAAAACTGCTCAACATTATTCGGTTGATTCTGAAGTACCTAAAAATAAAGAATCGACTCCAAAAGCTTTTGATAAAGGATTAGCATTAAATACAAATATAAATATGAAAAATCCTGAATCCTATCAGGTAAAACATAGTTCTGATGGAATGAAGATAACAATAAATAAAACTAGAACAAAGGAGTCAAAACAAAAAAGTTCAGTGGCTGGTTCTCCTAAACCTGGACCAAAATCTGGAAGTTTCAGTGGATTAAATAGTAAAAAGACTACCTATTCAATTCCCAAACCTGGTCCAAGTTCTTCTCAATCTAAACAATCATTTAGTGTACCAAAAAATAAATCAAATTTGACTGTAACCAAAGTTAAATCTGGGTCGGGTAAAATAAGAAGTGAAAAGTCTATTTTTGCTAGAACTGAGATGAGAAAATCTAGTCCAACGTCTAAAGATGAAGAATCTTTAAAAGTAGTTAATCCTGTTGAGAGCATTATTAAGCATAAATTAGATACAAGTAAATTTCAAATTCCAAAACTTTCTGCTCGAGCTAATGCTGATGAAAAAAGATGTACTGAAATAAAGCCCGATAATTCTAAACCCATGGATTTGGCCAAGAAGAGTGATGTGGACAAAAAGTACAATCAGGGTGATTATATTTGCCAGAAAAAAAGTACAACAGAGCGATTGAATTCATTACCTGGTATAACAGTTACAACAGTTGAAGAAAGACTTAAACCCAAAGAATCTGCTTTGAGTAGTCTAAAAATTGACTTGCCTTTAATTTCTTTTCATACCCCAAAAGCTGACACAACTGTTGAAATGTCAGAATGTAAAGACTATTCTCAAAAAAAAGAGGAAATACCAAATAACTCTGTATATCAACAAAAGCCTGTTACTCCCGTGACAACATATGCGACAACACCTTCTGTATCTGTACATATTCTCAAATCTCCTGTACCATCACCATTATTAGTACCTTCACCACATTCAGCGTCTCCTTCTATTACAGATGAAGAACTCATCGACGATGCATTTGTGCGTGTTGGTAAATGATTGTCAATAATACAAAAGCCAATTGAACCGATTGGCTTTTGTATTCAAAAACGAAATCAATTTCCAATTTATTAATACATTATTATGTAAATATTGTACATTACTTTTTTTGATTTAATCTTTTGGTAAATACAACCATTGATTAAAAATATTAAATACTAGTATTTATAATCAATGATACAACTATATTGTATTCCTTATGTTATCATTGTCCATATTAATTTTATATTATTGTTTTTGTTCAGTGTCCTTTAACCTAACTACCTATTTACATAATATTATATTTAAATTAAGTTATTTGCACTGTATAGAAAAAAAAAACCTGTACTTTTAATTTTTATTTAAAAAGCAGTGTCTACTTTAATTGTATAATATTGAAAAATTGTGATATGTTTATTATTCCAAGTTAAGAATATAAGTGATTAAAGGTATTATATTTTTATCTCTAGAAGTATTAATACTTCTAGAGAACAAATATATTTGAGATAAAGTTAAACCGTTTAATTAATTTGCTTTAATTGACTAATCTTACCTTTAAGCCTGGATCACACTATGCGCTTATTGGTTGCCGATAATATCCAACTATCCTGCTACATCTAGGGTTTATATATAAAACTTGTTATTGCGGCCAGACTAAACTGATTTGTGGAACTGTTTAAAACCATCGGTTCCCGACCGCAACGAGCCAAAAAAACACAGTGTGGTCCGGGCCTGAGTTGAATTACTTTCTATTGTATTTATGTTTGGTTGTTCTATTATTATTTTAAATTAAACAGTTCAGTTAATGTGGTTGAAATTTAAGTTTAGTTCTTTGGAATCGGTGGCAGTGAGATGTGGGATTATTTGAAGCAATTGCTTCGTATCTTCATTGATTGGGGAGTGGGTATTCGGTTTTAGTTGGGTGTCTAATCATAAGACCTCATCCAAGTATATTTTACTTAAAAATATTTTTGGAAGAAACATGTACCTATACTGATTTAATTATAAATGCTATATAAAAATATTTGAAATATACAATATGCTTTAAACTCAAAAAGTTACTTGGAAAGAGATTGAAATACAAACAAAAATTTATTAGATCATTAGAATACTTACTAGTTATTAGGCATATTGCACAATGCACTTACTGTAATATTTTTTTGAACCAAAATAGTTCTTTGTCTTTAATTTTAAAAGAATTTTATAAACATTTTAAAAGAATGTAAAATCCACCCCAATCTCAACAGTCAGGTTGGCCGAGCGGTCTAAGGCGCCAGATTTAAGCTCTGGTTCCCAAACGGGAGCGTGGGTTCGAACCCCACACCTGACAACGGTATTTTTGCTGTTTTTTTTTATTCACTTATTTTGGAAGTTACACAGCGTTACATAATATTAATTGTTGTTTAATCAATAATGTACGATAGGGTTTTTATTGTTTGTAAAAAAACAATTAAAATTAAATAAGCACCGAATTTAGAGTATAAATTATTATTAAATATAACGTAATTTTATCAAAAACCAAAGTTCAGCTGGTGTATTCTTCTGCACCTTTTTGGGAACACGATTACGTACGTTAAACAATTAACTTTAATATTCACCCCAAAAGTCAAACAACTGAGTATAATTTGCTGTGCAACATTACCACATTTAAGTTTTTATTTATAATCAGTAAAAATTAAATTTTGAAAAAATGACAAGTAAAGATATTTAAAAATTAGGTCAGAATAATGAATTGTAAGTGTATTCAATTTAAAATTGTATACCTTTGACTGTTGTCAGCTTAAATAACTAATTTTTGACAAATAAGTTATAAATTATAATATTCATTTGCACTTGTCATATAAAAGTAAGATTTTGTTCCGTAGTAACACCAATAACAGAAATAAACAATTTTAACAATTTTTGTCTTGAATAAAACCAAAAAACGGCAACAGTGCTTGAAAGTCGCAGATAAAAATTTTACCCGATCGTGTTTTACCGATTGTCAATTATTGATAATTATATTTTTTGTTTTAGGTATACCGAATAACCGAGAAATATTAGTTATGTATTATTATTTCCTTGTTAAGGTGTAAAACTCAATTAGTGAGCACTACAAACCGGATGATATCTATAATCCATTTATGAATTATATTGTATCAGTGATTGACAATTTAATGATATTATAAAATACATTTTTAAGTCTTGTATGGAACTTGAAACGTTTTCGGAAGAATCGTTGTTATTTAATCCACTGTAATATCAGCATTATTTATTATAATATATGTAAGTGCCTATTTATAATACATTAAATACCTATATTGGTTATTAAGTATTAACCGTTAGGTGTATAATATTATATAAGTATATCAATGTTAGTAAAATTAACATTTTCAAGTATCTTTATTCTTTATACTTTATTACTATTTAGTAAAATCCTCTCCGCCTGGTTTTAAAACACCAATAAAACATTCCATTGATAAGTATACTGCAGACGCTCACGCGTAGTCACCTATTATAATAATACTTACGTACATTGTACATTTGGGTTCAAGTTTTATAGTAAATGCTTCTTTTCTTCCACTTGCTCTTGTATTAATTTCGTTTCATTTTAATTATCGTTAAATCAATTTCGTTTTTGAATGTATAAATGTTATAGGTAACTTTAATACCTACAATTGAATTTTTTTAAAGTTTTTTCTATCGAGATATATATTTTTTAAAGTATTTATTTTTCTTCATAATTTGAGACTCATACGCATATTGTACAAAATAGGAATTGTGAAATCGTGCATAATATATAACCTGCAAGTGTGTGTGTTCTCTATCCGGAAACACATTTAAAACTAAATACAATATTTCGACGTAAAATCGTTAAAAATCAATCTGTTTTTTTTTTATCTACAGTTAAAATGCTTAAAAATGCATCATAGTTTAGATATATATAAATATTTAAATGCATTGCGTGAGTGTCACTGTATTTTGTCCAACGATATTTTATACTTGTTCGTATATATTTTTTTATATGAGTTTTGGGGGTTGAAGTATATAACAAGTTCAAAAATTACTTACAAAGTATAGTTTTATCGTACACAGGAACCAATTGCCTATATTTTAAGCGTTTCGTATATCTCATTTCAAACTTGCATATTATGCTGCATATGATATGCATAAACGACTAAAATGCATCACATATTAATATATTATTATATTATGTCATTTGCAAATGTTTTAATTAAATACATTTCAAATATATATGGAAATAGTATGTAAAAATAATATTTATTATAAGCTTAGGTGGTACAATTTTTTAATTAGATTGCCCAAATTTTAACAGATAACTTTTTATTTATCGTAGAAAAAATATGTATTTTATATGTACCTAATACCTATGTATGGTATGGCATCGAAAGGCTATACGAGTATATTGTATAATATTTTAACGAATTCGAAATATTTGAAAGTTGGAAGTTGAAAATAGCTTTTGTCCATGCATATATATGCCAATATATAATATATATATTTATATATTACTTATATCTATAAATAATATATTATATAATATACTACTTCCACACTTATCTATATTATATTGTACGTATTTTTATAATACGAGAATGTATTACTAACTTTTATGCATCGGTCGTCGACGCGTTTGTAAATTTTATATGGCAAGCCAATAAGACGCATAAAAAAAAGAGATGTAAAGTATATGCTCTGCTTCTCCCCAAATGACGCTCATACTCTTGTATATATTATTACTATATTGTAAAAAGAAGAAACGATATTTTATCAAGTATATACTTATCATTGTTTATACCTATATAGGTGCTACTTTTACGAAAAAAAACTTAGCATTACTGTCCAAAAAATAAAACGTCATGCTAGGTACGCGTGACTGTATAGCACATATATGAAGTAGGTATTATATTTCTATTGAATATTTTAGAAAATGTATTATTTAATAAAAATAGTTGAAACTATTATGATGGGTTCACAAAAACCTTTGATTATTCGTCTTCGATAATATCTCTACAGTTATTGTTAAAAATCCATCGTAAATGAACACAAACGTTGCATTGTTGCAGATTTCATAATCTTAATTAAGATAAAAATATAAAAATCGTTATTCGCCTGAAACGTATTTAGTACGGGGTTTTTTTATAATTGCAAATATTGATAACGATACACTACTACGATTACAGTTGTCAAGTAAAGTGTGCCACGTGGGTCGATGTTTCATGTATGTGTAATTCAATATTATATATGTTTTACTGATACGGATTTCCTATTGCATAAAAAACAATATATTATATTATTATTAATTAATAAATATTTTAACGCCGGTTCGACAATTCATAAAATTGTTGATTACAAATTTTTTTAAAACAACGTTATCTTCTTTTATTTTCTACGGGATTCGATAAATAAAAAATCAATTCTGCGACTATATAAAAATATAAAATATTATACTACTCGTATATCACATACCACGTATATTATATTGTATATTTAAATATCTATGACCTATGTTAAATTCATCGATAAAAATGGAAAAAAACGAATGTAAAAAATATGTTATGATTTAATATCATAAAAACATTTTGTGTTTAACCTATTTATAATATAGTCATTACTCATTACATGATTTTATATAATTTTATTATGTTAAATATTAGTTATATTATGCATATAAATTTGTATACTGTAAGTAGGGATATCAAATGGTACACTTGAATATTTTTAAAAAATACGAAATCACTATTTATTTTTAATTTTTTTTGTGTTTAAGTACTTAACACAAAATATTTTATACACTATAAGGTATTAGGGAGTGTAATAAAATAGAAATGATTCTATAAAACTTTATTTCAAAAATATTAATAAGAACAATAATTATTGATCAATTGTTTTTATTTCTATTAACACTTTTTTGTATAACTTTAATTTTTTCTTATTTTTAAGGAAATTATTGAGCAAATATAAAAAAATAATCTATAAAAATGAAATCCTTTTTGCATCATTATACAATCTATAATCCATTTTTCGTTTTTAGTAAAATTTAAAATTCGTATTATACTAATATTTAATTATACATTTCAATTTCGTCAATAGTACTTACAATAAAATCATGGCGTATTGGAATTTAAATAGTTTATACGACCTGATTTCAAAGGATCATTAACTCCATTATATTATTTATTATATATATATAATACGGTATTTGATTGAATACCGGATTACAAAATTCTCATTAATTTATTAATCTTTATATTATGTCTTGAGAATTATATTTATGTAAGGTCGATGTTCACGAACATAGCTAAATATTCAGAAATTCGTGTACTCATAAAATGCTTACCTACCTACTTATAATGGCTAATACCACTTATCTACTGCTCTCATCTGTTTGATATTAATTACTATGACCTTAATACAATTTTACCCTATATTATCTACTATATTAAAGTATTCAAAAAATCGAAAAACTAATAATAATAATTATCAATTATAATATTATATTACATCATATTGAAAAAGTAGGTCAGCGTATTTCGGTGGTAGATGTTTGTCCATCGTCCCTTCGGTCCTCGGGGCTCGGACAGGATAGTGTAATTTTACTGTAGGTATTCAATTTGAATGCAATAGGATCGCATTTGATAAAAAAACGATTCTGAGTGGACGAGGGGATCTTTTTTATTTAATTTTATTCGTTTCTATGGTGATAAACAAAGCCGTAATTATTTTATATTACCTACATTATCGTGAAGTTATACATTTTTTCTCTTTTAACCGTTTTTATTTCGAGTATCATTTCGAAAATTGAAAAATGACTTCTCTAAAATACCTGCTCAAGAATATTATCTTTCAGAAAATATACTACACTTGAATTTTTGAGCAAGTTTAGGGGGAGAAAAAGTGTTTACAGAATAAAAAAGAAATACACATCATTATAAAACCAATATACATTCCTCGCTCCGCTCAGAATCTAATATTATTAACATTATATTATCAAGTTAGGCAATTATTAATTTTGAATTTGTATTTGCTTCAACGTCAAACTATAACTATATGTTAATTTTATAGTTTGTAATAAATTATAATTATGAAATAAATTTTCAGGACTTCGCTAGTAAAAAATGTATTTGTTTATAAATTTAAATAATAATAGTAAGTAGTAAATATACTACTAGTATATAAATTATAAATATACTTTAAAAAATTATGAACACATAACCTGGAGTTAAGGCGATACTATATATTGTGATAAAAAATTGTATTTTTTCGATTCCATTGATTCTCAGGGAAAAATTAAATTTTTTTTAAACTAGAACCTCCTCTCTTACCCCAAAATGTTTACTGGTGGTCATTCAAAGGTCACATCATGCTAGTTACTAGGTATTATTTTATATTAAGTACGTAACACAAGATAACTCACTTTTATTTATACAACGAGATGCGACCAGTTGTCAGATAAGTCGCCTTGTCGCGCCACCCTCCGAAGTTTTTTTGAAACTAGGTGGATGGGTATATGTATATTGGTGATAGGGTTTGAAATTAAAGACATTCAATTTTAGAGACACGTTTTTCAAGGATGTCGTTGCACTGATAAACAGTACTTGTGCACGTTACTGTGACGCAAATAAGATTTATTTGAGAATCGAATAGGACACGGTGATTACCAGCAATGACAGCGCTTTTCTCGGATTGACTTAATGACGACAAACATGTTTACGATTGTCCACTTGCAAATCGATCGTGTACAATACAATTATAATGATGTTAATATTAATAATTTTCAACAGAAAAACAGTCGTTGTGGCCATCCCCGTTTTCTTTTAACACTAACCAACCGTAAATATTTCGGTTATACCGTTTGCGAGCAACATAATATTCAGCCATATGACGATGGTTACCACCAGCCGTATCGGTCGATGGACCACGGTATAAATTTGATGAGCATATCTTATAGATCATGGTATACAGGTACACGCCATCGGTTAACCGTGATTATTATTAAACGATTCGTCGTTGTGGGCCTTTCACTCTGTTGTTACTTAGTGAGTTCGATTCAAGATCAAAAATGTCTCGTAACGACGTCGTCAACCTGATGCGGTCAGCGATGTTTGGCTCACGTAGTTTCTATAGTACATACAGACTATTTTGAAAGATGAGTTGTTTTTGCCGTCAGTGACCGTTATCCGTTAGTAAATTATAACACAAGAGAAGGTACGTAAGTCGTTGGTATCGAGTATTGATTTCAAACGATTTTGCAGTGCCCACCATCGCTGTCATCAAAAGCTTGGTGTAGTAGGTACTTTCATACGATGGTACATGTATACATATTTATTTTTCATGTCATAATGTCGCTTAAAAGGATGTCAGTTAACTTATAATTTATATATGAAAGATATTAAGATCTTTAAATTTACTTAAAAAAAAAAAATGTATTTAAATGTATTTTTTCATTTTTTCATTTATTTATCTCTACGCATCTCAAAAATTATTTTATAGCATTTTTAGTAGCTTTACGAAATTTTCTCAATACAAAAAAATTAATTTTAGTTATCTCTTGGCGTTTATTTTTATGATTTAAAGACAATCTAACTCTTTAATTCACAAGAATTCTACACTTTTTTTGTTACAAATTAGTGGGTAGGTATTGATAAAAAAAAAAAAAACAAAACAAAACAAATAAATAAATAAAATAAAAAAACTATAACACCGATAAGTTTTCTTTCTATATATACTGTGAATATTTGGTAAATCATTTGTATAAACATTATACCTACTCATAAGTTTGCTCCTCGCTAAACTTTTTTTATATAATATTATAATCTTGTAATTACACAATAACCATTGTTTGTATAGGTAAATATTGAGAGACCGTTTTTAAAATGTTTTGAATTAGTATATTTAAGTTTTAAATTTTTATTAAAATTGTTTATATAAAACTCCATAAATAATGAGTGTATCAGTGTATGGCGTCCTCTTAAACTTCTTTCGAAATCGATTTCACAATTTTAAGAACCTGTGAAATATAACTCTCCTAAACAGTTGTCTAAAACTAAAATATAATAATTTTAAAGATCGAAAATAAGCATAATAAAAACTTATCGTTAATAACTTTTACAAATATGAATATATGATATTCCTATCTATAAACATAACACCTAATTAAAAAAAAAAACAGTTGTCAACTAGAATATTATTTGAGAGGCTTTTTTCAGAATGGTGTCAAATAAAATAATAACCATAATAAGTGCCACATTTGTGACTTTAATAATAATATGTGCTAAATGCGTACGGGTCAAGGGCCATTAAAAAGTTTTTATTTTTTCTTCGAGTCCTCTAAATGTTGTGATTGCCGTATCACGTGCGACTTTTATTTGAATATAAATGATCTCATATCAAAACAACATGATATACGCATAGGTGCGCATTGCATAGGTAGTATTATTGTCGAATGCGGTTATCGCAGTTGTACTTTGTACCACGTAATCGTTTATACCGTTTATAATTATTAACACTTTGGCGCGTTAATCATGGCCGTTGTGTCTCCGGATGTCGAATAGATATCCGTTTAGATGCTCGTAAAAACGGCGCAATAATTCAAAATGATATATATTATACATAATTATTAACTAGTTCACGGCCACTGTATACTGACAATAGCCTTATCGCTTTCGATTCGCGAAAAACCCACGCATACGGACTTTCCTACGTTCGGTGTATCGGATAATAATGAAAAAATAAAAAAATAAAAAATAAATTATAAGAACTTTTAGCAAAAAAAAAAAAAATGGATGTACTGACCAATCATCGAACCTCAATAACGTTATAATATTAAATATCGCAACACAAACGGTCGCCACTCCCAAGTGTCATTGGGGTTTTTCCCCCACAAAGGCGTCTGTCGATACGGAAAAATATTCATGATAAAATGTTTACTTTTGACACAATTATAATATTAAAATATAATAAAATTGATAGTTCTATGACGTATATATTACACCCCGACAACGTGGTCACGGATCAGTGTCGTTTCGTCTTTGCGTCCACATAGACGTATTATTTTTTTTTCACATCGACATTTAATACAATTATAATATATTTATCACTATCATTTGAACGCAAATTTACATCTAAACGATCGTCACCAAAAGTATTTGCAGTTAACTTAACGCGATGACCGTCAACTACGGACAGCTCTTGCAACGGCTGGTCGTCGGTTACCTGTTGCTGACTACGGTCGTCCGAGCTTCACTGTCCGATGGTGATGATGGCAGCAGTCGCGTCAAGTACACTACAGATTTGTTAGATGACTCAACCGACGACACCGCAGACTCGACGTGAGTATTTCAGGGATGTCACATTTTGTTGTTTGAAAAAAAAAAATGTTATTTAAAACGGCCTTATTCTGGATCCGATCGTATGAGGTAAACAATTTTAATCATGCGGTTGTAGTAGTTTTATGCAGTTGTTAGAATTTTAGCATTAGGCCTCGATCATTAACAAATGCCAGTGCCCTGAAAATTATTATTTTTTTTGTAATAAATATTATGTTCATACATTAATGTTTAAAAACAAAAAAACAAAATAAAACAACAGTTTTCGACAAGTCTGAGATTAAGAGTGTCCCATTATATGGGTACATTCGGCTATTATTCTGATTATTTTTCGTATTAAAATACATTGTTGAAATTCAAACTTTTATTTTTGTTCACATATTATTAGATTCTTTAAAACCAAAATTTATCTTTATAAATAGATTAATAGAATATTAAAATTAAAATTAAATATTAGAGCAATTAAATAAATTATATAAATTATGATATGAAGCAAAGCACGTTACCCCATACACATAGCTGAACATTACATTTTGAACATTGTTTACATTCTTTAGACGTACAATTATTATTTTTTTTCATACCATTTGCAACTGGTGTTATCACCTCTATCAAATCACATCAATCAATTAGGCATTTTAATAGAAGATCCTGGTCGTTTTCTAATAATATAATAATTCATAAGGTGCAAAATATTTTTGTAGAGAAATATACAAGTCAAATAATATATTGTTTACATTCCTATATTATTTTATATCCAGTAATTTTACTACTATTTAGAAGAGTTAGAGACAATAAATTAAGAATATAAATTATGTTGATGATCAAAGCATTAAGTAGTTAGTTTGCTTTGAAACGTTTCCGGGATAAGTAGCAAAAGGTTCACTCGATACATATATATATATATTTATATATGGACATCTATATTATATACAGTATACACGGTTGTTATTATTTAGTACAAATACCTACTACAATAGTAGGTACACCATAAACCCATGTATAAGGTCATATAAATTCGTTGTCTCAATAATGAAATTGGATTTAACTATTTTTTTATTTTAAAATCTTTTATAGTATTTGTATTATTTTTATATTAATTATGAAAATTATGAATTTTGAAATAATTTATAACTCAAAGTAAAACACTTGAACGGCTATTCTCTATTGGTATACAAACAGACATCGCTACCTATTTAATGACATTTTTTGATATTTTCAGTAGACATAAAATAAATTATGTTTAACATGGTTAAAATGTAAACAGTTCTTATAACTACATAGTACATAGAGAGTTTGAAAAATTTATAATGTGAAATTATCCATAATATGTTATTAATTAATAATTTGTCGATAGATAAAACGTGTCTAGTAACAGGTCTTAAATCAAAAAAAATATTTATCGTTTACCGTTATAGGACATTTAAATTTATAACGTTATAACGTTATAAGTATTTATAACTTATAAAAAATTGTGCGTTTAAACGTTATACAAATTTAAACATTTATAACATGTTCCGTTCACCGTCATTAACAATTAAACGTTTTCAACAATTTAGCTTTTTATGTTTTTTTCCTGACATTTTATTTTACGTTTCAATCGTTAATCGTTTGTTGTTACGTTATCCGTTATTAATTTTAATCGTTTTTCGTTTCTGTTTCGTTATTTGTTAATAATTTTAATATCGTTTTTTGTTTCTGTTATCTGTTTTTAATCGTTTATCGTTTACCAATATGTAACCTGTTGTCGGTTCCAATCGTTTTTTGAACAGTTTAACGTTATACGTTTTACTCATAACGTTATAAAAACGTTTTGATGCCCTGTAATTATTAGCAATATAATAATATGGTACGCCGTATACCTACTCAATGTAATATATATATGTATATATTATATTATATATTTAAATATGTATAGTATACATCAGCGGCTCGCGGGCCACATTCGGTCAGCAATGAATATTTATTTCTTCTAAAATTTTGATTTTCAATTTGTTTATTTTAGATTTAGTATAAAAATGAGTAAAAAAAAGTACGTTTCCCGCTTATCTTTGACGTATATGGCCTGTTGGTAATTTGAGTTTAAAACCACTGGTATACATAGTATATTAGATCGTAAAAATACCGTCAACTCAAAGTTTTCATTTAAATTTTAGTTCATGATTTTTGACAACATTATGGTTCAATGTTCTATACATTTTTTATTTTTAGATAACAAATTATGTTTGAATTTATTACTAAAAAAAAAAAAATCTTTGATACACTATGTGTAATGTGGAATAATTAGAAAAGTTTATCAAAAATAAAAGTTATTCGTTGTGTTATAAAACTTAATTTAACTTTTTAACTTTAAACAAAAACTATATAACTTATTGTTAATAATATGTCTATTTATGGGAAAAACGGGTTTAAAATAGTTAAATAAGAATTTAGAAAATATTGTATTTTATTTTATTATTTAATTTTCTGTTAATTTAAATATCATTATTTACGTTAAAAATATATATAAATAAAGCACTTATTTATTTCATTGTTTTATTTATTTTATGTTAACTAGCTCGTTTGTCAATGATGATCCTAATAGCCCTTCTCAGTTTCAGCCAAGGTAAGTCTTGGTTATGTATAAAATATATTATAACGATATTTATTTAGTAAATATGAATTTAAAACAGAATATTTTGAATTTCAGATTCTCAGGTTACGGAACTAAATCAACAAAAAACACGAATCTTAAAACACAGGGTTAGTATTTATAAATTATGACTGTTAATTGAAAATAAATTATAGTTATACAAATAACATTTTTTTATTTATTACTTATAATAATGATTTTTGTGGTAGAAATGATTAATTAATAAGATTTAAAATGAATAGAAATTTGGTAATTATTTTAATTTGTATACAGATATTTATATTTTAAAGTTTTTGTTGATATTTTTTTTTTTTTTGATATTTTTTTGGTAGTTAAGACAAGTTATTAAATAACTTTATCGATTGACATAAATACATTTTTTTTCTTAGCGAAAAAATGATTATCAAATTTAAAAATATTTATCTGATACGATATTAACGTTTTTCGTGATTATTTATTATGTGATTAATAATTTGAGTGTAAATTGTCTATTTCATTTATGCAGAATTTTAATATTATTTTATAAAATGTTCTAAACACTATACAGAGAGTTGAGCTTATCATACTTAATGATTTATTTATTTATTTTTATATTTAGTACCTTTACGCACTACTATATTTACGTTGTGTTGTGGTGATGAGAAAATGAAGATGAGTCTTATTTTTTATTGTTTTATTAATATATTTTGTAGCACGGCGTTATCTATAGGCAATATAGGTACATAACTAAATCGAAAATAAAGGTTTTAATCAAATCAAATAATGAAAACACGACGTATATTTACTTTTTGTATACATTTTGTTTAAACAAGTCAAATAATATAGTAAATAATATAGGATAGAATTTAATTAAAAATGTTATCTTTAAACATTTAAGTATAATGTAATATTGTAATAGGACCATACGGTAAGATGGGTTGTGAGGACGAGTGCACTAGTAAGTAATTGTAATTAGTTCCCAAATTCAAAACAACAATCGTAGGTTTAAGATGGTTTAATAAGATGCGAATGTGTAGTTATACATATTTCCAAGTTCATAAATAAGTAGCAACCTACGCATAACGCGAATCTTAATAGTATGTTTATTTTATTTTTCCATTAAGAAATGAGAGAGATAACACCATAGTTATATAAATATTTAAACAATATAATTGTGTACCCATTTTTGCTTAGTAGTATTATATGTATACATTAATCATATCATGAAAAAATACAATATTTGGTTCAACTAAGATTTTTAAATATAATTGATTGCAGTGTAACTTTTCGTTTGAATTGTCTATGTTTCTTTTAAGGTTTTTAAATTTGATAAAAAAAGAACCATGTAAATCGGGAATTAAACAAGTAGTATGATACAAACGGCTATTTTTGATACAAATTTATTTTTATAAATCGTTATCGTGATTTTGTATTTTTCATTAAAATAGCAATAATTAACCATAGTGTACTATAATAATAGTTATTATTATGTTGTAGAGAAAAAATTAAATTAATTTGAAATTTGGAAAAATATCAGTGATGTAAAGTATAATTCAATTACAATAATATTTTATATAATAATTGTCAAGCTATCATATTTAATACTACAAGCATATATATTTATGAAAAAACTATACCTAATATTATATGCATTACAATTATTTTATAAACAACCATTGTAATAATAACATTATATTTAGTTACTTGTGAATGACGTCACTTTTGAAATTGAATCAAACAAATTATTTTAGATATTAGGGTGCATTGCTTAACAAATGTGATTTCTAAAAATAATAATATAAAGTAATAATATTTTTTAATAGGTACTTAGATAGGTTTATTAGTTTTATCGGTAATCGTTGTACTCATGTCTATTAATATTATTATTAAATACTATTTATGTCTTAAATTAAAACAAATAAACTTTGGAATAATTGTTATTTTATATCTGAACTATAGAAAATCAGGAACCATGCATTGCAACTTTTAAATCACCCGAAAACTCTATTTCCGTATGTTCTACAACAACCAAGTAAGTTGTAGATAGTACTATAATTGCATAACTGTACCAACTAACTGTAATATATTTCATTAGAATTTGTCAGGCTAATTGTATAGAAGGTTACAAATTTCCTAATGGCGTTTCAAAAATTTCGTTTGTGTGCGACGGTCACAGGTACAAAGTTAAAGGATCAAATTCTTACGCTATGCCATTATGTCTCCGTAAGTCATCTATTGATTTTAGTATTATTGATTTTAAGGAAAGAAAATTAAATTGATTGTATATTTGATTAGCTGTTTGTAATCCATATTGTGAAAATGGAGGTACTTGCGAGAAACCCAACAAATGTAGTTGTCCGAAAAATTACGATGGCCCGACGTGTCAAAATCTAATAGTTCATAAGTACTGCCACGGTTACCCCAATACACCGATGAATTCAAAAAAGAAATGCAATTCAGAGTAAGGAAGAAGCTAAGATACAATAGCTACTTAAAGTTAGAAACTAATTTTACTACTTGTACGTCAATGCAGTGCATGTACGATCAACTGTATGGATGGATACCAGTTCCCAGACTCATCTAGTGTGGCAAACGTATTTTGTAAAAACGGTTCTTGGGTACCCGGAAAAGTTGAATGGTCAACCGTTCCAGACTGTAGGCCAGTATGTGATCCACCTTGTTTAAACGGTGGTAATTGTATTGGATATCAGAAGTGTCAATGTCCGACTGACTTTAGAGGCCCTACATGCCAATATGGTAAGTTTTTTTTATTTCTAGTTTATATAATAATAATTACAATAAAAAAAAAAAAAAAAAATAGATACATTTTTGTAGTATAAAATAGTTTATAAAATATTTCTATTTATATCACAGTATCTAAATATTTTTTTTTAAACAAAAATTTAAATACCCTTTTTTTTAAAATTTTTTATGAGTGAGTATGATAGATTAAATATTATATGATATTTAATACATCACAAATAATATTTATTATATAATTATTTATCACATATAAGCATATTGCCTTTTTTTTTTAATGGATCTTTACTATGTTTTTAAAAGTGAAATAACTGCAATGGTTCTAAAAATAGCAATTAATGTTACTTTGTTTTAGCAAAATAATGTAATGTTATAACTTTGCATATAATATATTGGATTAATTAAAAATTCAGAAGAATAAATAATCATTATTCAGTGTTTATATATATGCGTATGTGTTTTACTTACAGCGGAAAGTTCTTGTGATGTAACAAAATTAAATTTCAATGGAAATTATAAATGTTCCGATGATATGGAGAAAAACGTATGCACACTGTCGTGCCCTCAAGGGTCTGTTCTTGAACCATTTAAAACAACTGACGTTGAATATACTTGTCTGTATAAAACTGGAGAGTATGAACCAAAACATATACCTCAGTGTGTATTTGGTAAGTAACTTCTGTACGATAGAAATTGGAATGTTAACGTTACTTTATTTCCGGTAATATTTTATGATAATTTATGTTTTGTTTGTGTGTGTGTTTTTAATATAGACGATCAACCTTCTAAATTAATAAATGTTATTAACACAGTAGTGGAAGTAATTAATACGTATAAAACCCGACCTGGGAGTTGTAGCCGTTGGGGTTTTGGAAACTATAAGACGTTTGATGGAAAAATATATAGTTTTCAAAGTGATTGTACCTATACATTAATTAGCGATATTAAGACTAACTCATTTCACATTCAAGCACGTTTTGATCAAGGAATGATTAGTTATATCAATGTTTATATTGTTGATAATCTGTACCAAATAAAAAGGAACGGTAAGACAATAAATTTAATATTATTTAATATTATCGATAAATAATTCATTTTTATTTTAGCTGACGATAACGTCGTTTCTTTGATAAATAATGGTAAACTACTTGCCGTACCTAATGAGTTGGCAGATATTAGTGTTGAAATTATAAGCGGCCAAACAGTATTCATTAACTTACGCGCTTATAATTTAAAAATTACTTGGAAATCTAATGTAAGTTTAATCAATACAATTATGTAAACTTTTATTTATATCGTATTATAATAAAACTTGTTTTCGTTTATTTCAGGGTGCTTTAATTATGGACGCCGGTGCTGAATTATGGAACTCGACTGATGGTCTCTGTGGAAAAATGGACGGTATATCCGCAAACGATTTGTCATATAATAGTGTCACAGGTTTTGCGAACAAGTGGCTAGCGAATGGGCTGAACGAAATATGTGAATCACCTATTACAGAAACTATTGACGTTTCTTATGAAATTGTGCAAAAAGCTACAGAATTTTGTTCCACTATAAAAAATGATAAGTTTAACGTTTGTAGTAGTAAAAATCTTAACGTTAAAGCATTTATTGAAGCGTGTAAAATGGACTATATTCAATGCCATTCAATGAATGGATCTAATTGTGGATGTAGTAGTATCGTTGTCTTTGCAGAGGAATGTTTCGGAAAAGACGCCAATATTCCGTGGAGAGATGATAACATATGCCGTTAGTATAATATTACTGATAGTCGAAAAAATAATATGTTTTAGTTATTATTTATTAATACTACAATATTGTTTATAACTTTTATTTAGCTTATCAATGTCCTAGTGGAAAAGTATATTCACAGTGTTTGCCAGTTGTACAAGAAACATGCACTATTACAGCTGAAGTGAAAACAAAAAATGTAAACTCGTACTGTGAGGAAGGATGCATCTGTCCAGTTGGAACTGTTTTGAACGATGGCGTATGCGTAGTAAAAGAAAAGTGTCCTTGTAAGTTAAGAAATAAATTATATCTACCCGGAGAAGAAATCACTAAAGATTGCAATAAATGGTGAGTTGGTACGTTTAGTTTTCATTGTCTTATTACCTAACTAAATTCATTTTTAAGTACTTGTATCGGCGGTGAGTGGAGTTGCACAAGTGCCAAATGTCGAGCAGAATGTTATGCGATTGGAGATCCACATTATAAAACATTTGATGGCCTAAAATTTAATTTCATGGGATCTTGTTCATATTATCTTGTTGTTTTACCCGAATTTTCGATCGAAGCTGAAAATATACCGTGTGACGGTACAATGTCGCTGGAACATGGTTTTGAAGTACCAAATTTATCGGGAAAAGCAACTTGCACTAAAACACTTACTATACGAATTGGAAATAGCACAACTATTAAATTGGGCCAAGGAAAAATAGTATTCGTTAACGGAGAAATTGTAGACAAATTACCGATAAATGTACAAGGGAGAGCTTACATTAGAGAACAATCAACATTTTTCCTTCAAACTATAATTACAAATGGTGTTGAAGTATGGTGGGATGGAGAAACTCGTGCATATATTTATGCTAGCCCGGAACTCGAAGGAAAAACTAAGGTACGTTTTTTATTGATAAATAATATGAAACAATGCTACATTTTGATGAGGATCTGCGTTGAAAAAAATCTATTTAGACTCATCAATCTATTATGTATTGCCACAAGGTAGCTCTTTATTTAATATAAAGTCATATTAAATTATAACTGCATAGGTACATGTTAAATGTGAATATTTAATTTACAGTAATACATATACTACAATATAAAGTTTTGAAAAATGATTCTATTCTATTAATAAATTGTCAACTAATGTAGTAAATAGTAATACAGCTATTTATATAATAACCAATTAGATTTTTTGTTTTTAATCACAGGGCTTATGTGGTACATATAACGGTAACCAGAAAGATGATATGTTTACTCCCGAAGGGGACATCGAGACAAACGTCGTTTCTTTTGCAAATAAGTGGAAGACAAAAGAGAGTTGTGCAAATAACAAATTAGAAACTGTAATAAAAACTGCCCATCCATGCGATGAAAATGTACAGTATAAACATTTAGCTGAAAGCTACTGCAGCAATATCACAGGAAAGTTATTCTCAGATTGTCACACTCAAGTAGATCCAATTCCTTATTACGATGATTGTCTTTACGATGTTTGTTCTTGTCATCCTGGTCAATTTTCACGTTGTTATTGTCAAATATTAGCTTCTTATGCTCTCGAATGTTTGCACCAAAATACGATCATAGATTGGCGAAGAGGAGTGAGAGAATGCGGTATGTACCTATTAATCATATTTTATTGCTATCATATAATATTAATACTGTGGTGAATTGATTGTGACTTGTGAGGAAAATTATTCACAGGGAAGATCAATGGTTAATATAAAGTAAAGTAATAAATTAAATTTTAAAGTTTAATACGCTTATATTTCTTTAAAATAAAAAAATGCAAAATAAAATAATTTTTAAGTACGCGTGTATTGTATATTAGTATCAAAACTGAAAATCATTCATTAAGCATTTTTTTTTTTTTTTAAATATCATTTTTAGTCATAAACTGAGAAAAAATATTAGTACACATATTTTATGTATTTATATTATGAATAACACAGTTAGAATATTTATAAAAACCCAAAATAAAAACATTAGGTGATATTCATAATAATCATATAGAGTATAAGTTATATAGATAATTTAAACAGAAACTATTATGAAATGAAATTAATAGGGGTTGAATTTGCATTAACAACTTTTTTATCACTATATTTTATTGCCAAGTATACTATTTACAAATCTACTTCGCGGAAAGTACAGTTTAAATAAAAAAGTTTTTGTGTATTTTGTTTTGATTTTCATGAATTTTTATCTAGTTTGCAATTTTGATGTAGGTATTATTTTAAATAAAATACATTTTTCAAACTTTTTCCATAATAATATAAATGAATTTAATAATGAAGAAAATTAATTTTTTTTGTGAAATGTATTTTTATACTAATCAATAAAATACCTGACATCAAACGAAAATGTGGAAAGTATAAATATTAACACAGTATACTTAAATATAAATTATAAATAATTCTAATGACTTGAAAATTGGATAATAATAAAAAAAAATGTGTCACTGCATAATTAGATTATTGTTAGGTGATTGATAAATGTAAAAAACTGAATGAAAAATAATTAAAAACAATTTTGTATACTAAAATTTGTAAATTATTCACAAACACTTCACACCTCTCAGAGTACCCACAAATACATAGCTTTTAATAAATACATAATAATAATAGAAATTATTATTATTACTATTATTCATAAAAATAAATTATTCTAAATTTTCAGGCGTACAATGTCCAGCCGGTCAAAATTATGACACCTGTGGTAATTCTTGCCAGCGGACGTGCAGAGATATTTCTACTATCAATACTTGCAAGTCTAATTGCGTTGAAGGCTGTTATTGTCCTAAGGGATTAACTTTATCAGAGTCCGGTGAATGCATACCTGTCGCAGAATGCCCATGTTATTACAATGGTCAAGTATTTAAATCTGGTCAAAAAAGAATCGAAACTACTGGAAAGGGACCACAGTTTTGTACGTGCACAAGTGCAGCATGGGAATGTAGTTCTGCTAAAAAAAACGAATTAGCACAGTGGAAAGATACGTCGGAAAGTTCGTGCAGTCGACAAAAACATTTAATATTTACTGAATGCGAACCTTCAGAACCAATAACTTGCCGTGTAAGATTGTGCATTAATTTAATTATAAGTCACTTTCTAGAAGTTATTTACGAGTCGTTTTATTTAATGAATCCTCAAAGTAAATTAAGTTAAACGGTATAGATTTATTTAAATGAAACTTTTCTATTATACAAAACTTGTATATTTAACTTTAACGATTATTATACCTAATTTATTATTAAATAAGTTTAAGTTAGGTAAATATTGACTAGTTGAAATTTGTTTGACAAATCAAATAAAAAAAAAAAATTAAAAAAATACGTAACTAATTAAATAAATCATTTATATTTATTTGTACTAGAATATGCACGATCCTCCACAATCAACACCAGCTATATGTTATTCAGGATGCGTTTGTAAAAAACCGTATGTTCTTGATTCGTTTATAAAAGAATGTGTATTACCAAACGAATGTCCATGTCATCATGGTGGTAAAAGCTATAATAACAATGAGACATTTTATCAAGGTTGCAATACATGGTATGTTCTTTGTCTAATTAAAAAATAAAATTGGAAATGTATTTTTTGACGTAAAATATCATTTGACAGCGAATGCAATCTGGGAAAATGGGAATGTACGAATAATGAATGTCCTGGAATTTGTTCGGTCTGGGGAGATTCACATTTTCAAACATTCGATGCTCAATATTTTGACTTTCAAGGTGCATGTGAATATATTTTATCCAAAGGAACATTTACTAGTTATGAATCGTTTGTGACTTCTATAGAAGTGAGTTGTATTATTTTTATTTTTTATACTAATGGTACCTACTGTTAAGTTATAGATTTTTAAATTGTAATATTATGGGTTTTATACGTTTAAATTAGGACAGATATCTTTTGTTCTATTTCTAGTTTCAATAAAAATTCTAGATTTAAAAAAATATAATTTTAAGGTTCCAGTTAAAACCAGTATTTAATGGATCCAATAATTTTTATTTATTATTTGTAAGCTGAATATATTTTTACACATACATAAAACAATAATAATATATCCTTATAATAATTCTAATGTATCTTATTGATTATTATTATTATTATTATGGTTAATAAGCTTAAAATATCATATTCTTTATCAGTATGTTGGTTTCCTGGTCCGATTTTCAAATTTTTTTTGGTAAAGTTAGTTAAGTGCTTATACCGCAATCGTTATAATATAAATTATATATATTATATATTCGATATAATACTATAATATGCATATTATATTAATTATAATATTACTTTATTTTTATATACAATTGTAAAAACCCTTTAAAATTATGAAAATTAAAATTGTGAAATGAAAAAAAAGCGGCTTGTTTTTAGGAACTAGTAGCATAGAATCAATTTTATAATATAACGTTTTATTACATTAATTTAAAAAAATAATAATTTTATTACTTTAAATATACTACTGGAATAAGGAAATTTTTCCTATATGGATCTATCTCATAAATATTTGTATAATAATTAAAAACTTGTGTAACAGAATGTCATATTTCTGCAAAAAGTGTAGATAGCTTTTCTAAGACAACCAAAACTATATAGTCTGTTCGATTCCACTAAATAAGATATTGAAAGATACATAATATTTTTAATTTTACATTTATGTTTGTTTGAAAGCCATTATGTTATAATAAATTAATTTAAGATACAATAAAATATTATGACATAAAATACTACATATTGTAATAAATACAATACTTATAAAATGTAAATATAATAATAGATTACAATAAATAAACTTCAATTTTTTTTTATACTGCAAAAATAATTATAATTATAATTCAGTACTCTTTACGTGTACCAAAATCGAAAGTTGATTCAATACAGTATAATATTGGCATTAAAAAGTAAGATATTTCTTTGAATCTAAAATAAATACCGTTGTAAAATTTAAAAAAATTATAATATATAATATTATATTAAATTTATTCGTATTGAAATTGTATATTGAAAAAAGAAATGATATATTTGGAGGGATCGTGTTATGCCCAACACCTTTAACTCGCATTCCTCTAACATTACAAATATAACATACACATAATCATATTAAATTTGTGTTTTAGTATTTTACTAAGTCTTTAGGTTTTACTTAAAATTAAAAATATGTTATGAATGAAACATAACTATTATTATTATTATAACATTTTATAACATTTTTTAAACACTGTTCATGAATAAGGACATTATAAAAAGTAAAATTCAGGAAATAGAATTAAAAAATAGATAACATTATTATTAAATTTTTTTTATCGCATTTTATGAGTATCGTTTTTAGTAGTAGTAGTTTGTAATAAAATATATTTTTAGGTTGTACCTTGTGGTTCAACGGGAGCAACATGCATAAAATCCATAACTTTGACGGTTGGAAGTGGCGATGAGGTCGAATCTATACATTTGAAAAATAAACATATTCCTTCCGATACCAAAAGGTAACTTTCAAATTGCAATAGAAACAAATAATAATATTGTATATAATTTATGGTACATATTTTATGTTTTAGAATATTAGTCAAAGAAGTTGGACATTTTGTGGTAGTTGAAGTTCCTGATTTAGGAATACAAATATATTGGGATAAAGGTACAAAAATTAATTTGCAAGTTGATAAAAAATGGAAAACTCACGTAAGATAAATGCAATTAAAACATTAAAGCATTTTTTTTTATTATTATATCTAATATTGAAAAAAAATATATATATTTTCAGGTTAAAGGGTTATGTGGAAATTATAATGATAACCAAATGGATGATTTCCAAACACCTTATGGAGGTATACCTGAAGTATCAGCATTACTATTTGGTGATTCATGGAAACTACAGCCTCACTGTACTCAACCGTCTGGAATACGAGTGAGTGTAGTGCATTTAAAATGTTTTAGTTGCAACTTTGTTAACTTTTTCATAAGACAATACACATAATTTTAGTCATTTTAGACAATAATATTAATTTTATAGTTTTACTTTATTGACAATAATACTGTTATTTACTTTTATTCTATGTGATTGATAAACTTAATACTTTTTTTAGGATGCTTGTGTATTACATCCACATCGTAGACAATGGGCAATTCATCAATGCAGTGTTCTTAAATCTTCTATATTCAAGCCTTGTCACTCACAAGTTTCTATAGATAACTATATAGAAAGGTGTATTTATGACACTTGTGCTTGTGATCAGGGAGGCGATTGTGAGTGTTTATGTACAGCAATAGCAGCATACGCTCAAGAATGTAGTATTCGTGGTGTTTACATAAAATGGAGATCTCAAGACTTATGCCGTAATTATAATAACATGATTGATATGATTTATAAGATACATATTATATATATATATATATTTATGTTTATAACAGTCCTGAGAGAAATAGGTACTAAATTATAATATTTTGTATAGCTATTCAATGTGAAAATGGTACATCTTATGATTCTTGCATACCACGATGCTCTCAAAAATCATGTGACGATTACGTTTCTCAAACATCAGAATTGTGTGATGATAAATTTTGCATTGAAGGTAAATATTTTGATCAGTATATTGATTATCTATGATGAATATTTAATTTATACTTGTACAATCCCAATGTATTTTTTTTTTTAGGTTGTGCTAAAGCTCATTGTCCATTTGGTCAAGTTTATCTCAATTCTACATCTGATGTTTGCGTTCCTAAAAGCAAATGCAAAATCCCTTGTAAGATCGAGGGCTCTGACCGTTTATTTAATGATGGTGACATTGTTTTTGAAGATGACTGTCACTCATGGTATATTTAAATAAGTAAATTTCTGTTTATGGTAAATAAATATTTTTTTGATTTAATTTTAGTTTTTGTTCGAGAAATAAGAAAATATGTAAAGGTCAACCCTGTTCTACTCCAGCAATAATAACCACACCGACTACTATACTCAACGATATAACTACCACTACAACTACTACAACTAGTAAGCCAATATCAGACCAACATATTAATAAAACAGTCGTACGACTATCATGTACTGATGGTTGGAGCTCTTGGATAAAAGTAAATCAATTAAAAAGCAAAAGTCTAACTAAATTTGAATACATGCCCACGTTTAAAGAGCTAGTCTCTACTCAACTTGATATCATAGAGGACTTGAAAAACAATGTAAGAACATAATAATAAATAATGATTATATGAGATTGCTAAATGGACTTATTTCATCAATAATTTACAAATAATAATATGATATTATAGACATTGGGAATGTGTGCGAATAAAAGAATGGATAATATTCAATGCAGACCACCGAAGGCGATAAAAGGCATTAAAAATACCATAAATATTGTCAATTGTGACTTAAAAAAAGGACTTGTGTGTGATGGTAAATGTAATGATTATGAGCTTCGTGTACATTGTAATTGTCATAAGGAATCAAGTAAATATAAATGTTTACTTTATTAAAATCTAAATTATGATAATTTAATCATTTTGTATTTAAAGGCACTGAAGAAGAAAATCTTGGTCTTCTTGTTGACGAGGATCGAACAATTAATAAAACTCAAACAGGTAAGACTCCAACTATCCAACTTTATAGTTCATTTAAAGTTGGATAATTTTTAAAATTTGTATTAAAATTATTTTATTTTATTTAAATTTTTTTTTTTTAATGTTGGACAATGCTAACTTTAAACATTATTATCGTATTTTTAGTTTGTTCGGATGGATTTAGATGGCAAGGTTGCAAGGTAATGTGTAACCAAGTGTGCCACTCATTTGAAAATCAACTTAAACACACAAACACGTGTGTATATCCACAAAAATGTATTGGAGGCTGTGTCAAAGAAAGTGAGCAGTACACAGCATGCCCAGTTGGGTCGATGTGGAGAGACAACAACACGTGTGTGTCTAAGAGTGACTGTACTTGCTTCTCTAGAAACGGTACTCAAGTAAAGGTTAGATAATCTCTTATTCAAAAATAAAATATAATTGTAAAAATCAGTAAATAAATAATTATTTATGGTAAATTTTATTTCAAGCCCGGTGGCGTTTTTAAAGAAGACCAGTGCACTGTATGCCAATGTATAAACAACGCTTATATTTGTGATGATTCTTCTTGTCAATATAAATCAACTACTGAAACTATTGAGCTCACATCTCAAAAATATTATGAATCTACTGTACTTCAAGAATTTACTGAGTTGTACAAGGAAACAATTAATAATATTTCTACTTCGGTTTCATATGAATATACCACTGAAAAGCCTTTATCTACAACAGAAACAAAAATAACGACTCCAGAATATATAAGCACAATAAAATGGCCTGAAGCTAGCACTTCTAGTGCTTATATGATTGAGTCAACTACATTTCCGACAAGTGAATCATCTACTGTAAAAAATAACAAAACAACAACCAGAGAAATTATTATTATACCATCTACAGTGTCTCCGCCAATAGTTGTCTGTGATGCACATGGGTAAATATTTATTTAATTTCAAACTGAATTGTAAATTAAAATACTATTATTCTACATTATAAAATATTACAAAACTAACACAACACGATTTTTTAGAATCAAACCGATAACTGCTACTTTAGCTCCATTGTCATTCGATGCTAGTTCGTGGTATGATGAAACTACTGCACCTGAATACGCCCAGATATATTCGGAAGAAAATGGTTACTGGAAACCGTCTAAGACAAGCGAAAACGAATATTTACAGATTTATTTAGGGTACCCGGAAACGGTTTATGGGGTAGAGATATCTGGTAATCCTCTAAACGATGAATACGTAACAAGTTACAATGTAGTATACAGCTTGGATGGTATAAGTTTTAGTCATGTTTCATATCATGGACAACCTGAAGTAATTTTTACATTTTATTTATAAAATATTAATTAAATGTATAAAATAATATATTGTGTAATATAGGTGTTTCGAGGTCCTTATTCACATAATTTAGTAGAAAGACAAATATTTTTTACTCCTATTGAAGCAAAATACATACGAATTATACCTATGACCTGGCGAAATAATATTGCGATGCGAGTTGGATTATTAGGATGTCCTATTGCATCTACTACACTTGGTTATGAAATCCAATCAACTATAAAGCCATCCAACAAATGTAATTCAATTTTAAATTTATTTAAACTATCAGTTATCATTGACCAATATGTGTAGTTGATTTACTAAAAATTTATTTTTAAAGCTATTTGTACTGATCCAATGGGAATAGAATCTGGCTTATTAAACAATATGATATCAGTATCATCGTCCACATTTGACAATTTTAATGCTGCCAATGTGTCACTCAAGAGTGAATCAGCGTGGGTACCATTTACAGCTTCAACAAATCAGTGGATTCAAGTAAATTTGATATAAAATTAGCTAATTAATCAAAACATAAATTAATATTAAATGTTATATATATATAATTATATAGGTAGATTTTACGGAACCTAGAATTATAACTGGAATTGTAACTAAAGGTATTTCTTCAACAAGCAAAACAGGTGAAGCATGGATTGAAGCATACAAAATCGTGTACAGCAATGATTTAGTAAACTGGAATAAAATTTTGGATTCTAACTCAGTCGAACAGGTTTTAATGAAATTAAACGCTAATTTAATTTAACATTATGATGAACTTTTTACGAACCTTGTTTTTAGATTTATTCAGCTAATTTTGATGGAAACAACCCAAATACGGTATTTTTCAAAACTCCAATAAGAACACGTTATATTAGACTTCACCCAGAAAAATGGTACAATATGCCGGCATTGAGATTGGAAATTCTTGGATGCTTCGAAGCATACGCCACCGAAGAAACAATTATTCAGACAACAATAAAACCTATTATTCATCTTACGAACTGTAATATTTGTCCTGGCTTAACAATTAATGATTGTAACTGTCCATCGGAAATGTGGTGGAATGGCGAGAATTGTGGATTACGTTCAGAATGTCCATGTGTTCTAGGAATTATGACATATCAAGTGGGTACAGTATACGATCTAGAAAACTGTCAACAGTGTACATGTACTCTTGGTGGATTGCCCGATTGTGCACCAAAAGTGTGTGGCCCTTGTCCTCCAGTAAGTCAAATTAAATATTTAAATGTAGTTTAATGTTTACTTTAACATATTGTATGTTTAGGGAGAGGTTTCCAGTACTGCAATGTCAAGTTGCAAATGCGAATGTCAACCGTGTAAAAATGGCACAAAATTATGTCCGACGTCTAACATATGCCTTGAAGAATCTCTTTGGTGCAATGGTATTCAAGATTGCCCCGACGATGAAATTAATTGTTTAACGACTACTACGACAACAACAACTACCACTCCAACTAAAATAATAACAACAAAAATTACCACTCCAGTTAAAATGACAACAACAACCACAACAACTATGGCTCCAACCGTTACAGAAGAAATAAAAACAACTATTCCAGTAATTGTACCACCAAAAAAAAGAGGGCAAGGTCCATGTCCCGAAATTAAATGTCCTGAAGGACAAATAGCAAGAATTTTAAATTCATTACCAGTGAAAACCAATTCAATTAAATTTGCTCGAAAAACAAGAAGTCCGGAAATTATTGAAGACGATCCATGGCCATCACCCTTTAATCCTATGACTAATTTAGCAGCATCGGTGAAAAGAAACCATCAAGACCCACTTTTTAGTACTAAAGGAACAACTATTCGGCGTAAAGGTGGTATTAATTTTGGTGTCAAAAGTGGAGGCGTGAAAAACGATAATCAACAGCCAATATGTAAACAATGGATTTGTGAAGCACAAGTAGAACAACTTAAGTGTAATACACCATCGATAACATGCCAAGAAGGATATTTCTTACAAATGACGCCAAATGATAACGATATTTGTCCAGTTTATACATGTGTTTCGAATACATTAGATGAAAGTGAATGTGAAATCGATGGCAGAGTGTTTAAAACCTTTGATGGAGTCACATATAAATATGAAATTTGTGATCATATTGTTGCCAGAGATCGAGTGAATAAAAAATGGATGATAAAACGTAAATATAAATGTTATAACATCATATTTATTATTTATTATTTATATCTAAATTGTACTAATTCGAACTATATTTCAGAAATCCGTCGTTGTCCATACGTTGGTGCTTGTCAAGTATCTTTATGGATAGATCATTTGAATCATACTATTGAGTTTTTCCCGAATATGACAACTACTTACGATGGATATTCTTATACAGTAAATCAGGTAAAATCTAATTTAAAATTTGAATCATGAGTATATAGTTAAATATAAGCTAAAATATTAATTTTATAATTTTTAGCTTCAAGTTATAGGAAGTCAAGCCACGCAATTTGCCGTGAAACAAGTTCAAACTGATTATATTATATTTGCCAGTACATTAGGTTTTAATATAATTTGGCAAGTCAATGGACAAGTTAAAATAAAGGTATTAAGAATTTACACAGTAGATAATAATCAATATGAAGTGAACCAGATGTTTCTTGAAATTTTTCATATTACAGAGTTAAAGAAAATAATATATATATATATATATAATATATTTAAGTACAACTATTTAATTAATAAATAATTTTTTTTTTAGTACAGTAGTATAAGAATTTATAGTTTTTAATTAAAATTAAAATTGATTTTATATATAACACTTATTTTTATTTATTTTTATAATTTCATATTTTTCATAATATAATATATTATTAATTATATTGATGTTGAACTCTTTACTATTAAATATTTTCTGCAGGCAAATGCATATTATACTGGAAGAGTTGACGGTCTTTGTGGATTTTTCGATAATAACCCTACAAATGATAAGCTTAAGCGTGATGGAGTTATTGCTACAACTACACCAGAATTTGGAAACTCTTGGGCTGATTCTAATGTACAATGTGAAGCCAAAATATGTCCATTGCATATACAAAAGGCGGCTCTCGAAGCTTGTAATGTATTTAGGTAAATAACAATTTAATTATAATTTTAATATATTAATAAAAAGTAACGCATTACCCAAATTTTTTTTGTAGATCCCCAATTAATAAATTATATAAATCCAACTGACATATAAAAGAAAGTATATAGGTATCTTTAAATATTACAATAATTTATTTTAGATCGGAACCATTGAACCAGTGTGGGGAAAATCAGAATATTGAAGATTTTGTAATGAAATGTGTAGAAAGTATTTGTTCATGTTCTGAAAACTCTGTAAATGAGTTTTCTGAATGCAGATGCAAAGCAATTTCAGGATTAGTTACTCAGTGTTATATAACAAATTCATCTGTTGAACTCTCTGATTGGCGTATACTACATGATTGCCGTAATTATAAACACATAAATATTAAATTATAAAAAAATTTACTTAGCTTATTACATTTTTGTTTCTAGCTGTAAATTGCCCTGCGCCTTTGGTGTACAAAGAATGTTTTAACAAAGTGTGTGAGCCTACCTGTGATTCATTACTTCAAAGTGATCCATGTCCAAAATTACCAGGATTTTGTTTCCCAGGATGTTATTGTCCAGAAGGTTTTATTAAAGAATTAGGGTCTTGTATAAAACCATCAAAATGCAGAAATTGTAATTATAAAAATATTTAAATTGAATACAACTTGATAAATTATGTATTACTATTGACATTTAAATATTTCTTTAGGTGTATGTGAAGGATCGGGTACTAGTCATTATACAACATTTGATAAGGTTGACTTTACTCACAAGCAAAATTGTTCTCATGTTTTAGTAAAAACTACGAAAGAAAATGATTCATTAAAACCTGGTTTCACCGTATGTTGTTTTTAAATTTATTTTATTAATTTAGATTTGTTATTTAATTTTATACATTTTATATTTTAGATTGTAGAGACTACTGGAAAATGCTCTAATCCACTGTTTTCAAATGGAGTCTGTGTTCAAAATTTGACTATTATTCATGCTGCTCACGAATTACGCTTATATTATAATTTAGATGCTTCTAAGGTACTTTTGTAATAACTAATTAATGTATTGTTGTATTCAGTTAGAACAATATTTTTCACACTTGTAGATATTAGCAACTGTTGATGGAAATGAAGCCAGTAAAATACCATATACAAATAAATGGTTATCAATAACAGAATCTCCTGGAAAATCTGTGACAGCTAGTATTCCGATTCTCGAATTAGAAGTTATATTTATGACTATGAATCAAGGTTTTTCAATAAAAATGCCATCACATTTATATTACGATAAAACTGAAGGTCTATGTGGAAGCTGTAACGGAGATTCTACAGATGATATGGCAGCTCCTGATGGAAATATTCCGATAAACGCTGATGAGTTTGTAACAAGCTGGAAGGAAAATGGAACTAGTAATTAAATTAATTGATTTTTTTATTCACATGAATTTGAGCTATATTGCAGTTTTTTACTTTTTATTTAGAATTTGAACAATGTGAAGCAATTATAACCGAAGTTAAAGAAAAAGAAGAAACGTGTTCCATTCCTAATCCAGATGTTGATCCATGTCTTAAGTTAATGGATTCTAAATTATTTGGCCAATGTCACGCTATTGTCGATGTTAAATTATACTTGAAAAAATGTCATTCCATTTTATGTCAAGGTCACGAAGGATCATTTTGTCATTCGTTAGAAGCTTACGTTCGTGAATGTCAATCTTTTGGTGTTTGTTTAGATTGGAGATCTCCAAACCTATGTCCTTATTCTTGTCCAAAAGGTAACTATCAAGTCCCATAAGCATTAATGTATTTGTGATAACTAATTGAGAATTTTATTAGGATTATTATATAAGGCCTGTTCGTCTGGTTGCGAAGAGACCTGTGATAACTATAAAGCTTTAAGGTCCGGAGAAACATTGTGTAAGAATCTGCCTACAGAAATGTGTACATGTCCAACTGGGCAAGTATTTAATAATAGCATATGTATAAACGAAAACCGATGCGAACCTTGTGACATTGAAAATCATTTTGTCGGAGATACTTGGTTAGCTGACAAATGTACTACGTGTACGTGTTCGAAAGGTTCAAAAACTGTACACTGTGAAAAGAAACAATGTACCCAATCATTATTTGCGATTTGTCAAACTGGTTTTAAATCAGTAAAAGATGAAGATAACTCAGACGAGTGTTGTGTACAGTATAAATGTGGTAAGTAAAATAAATAATAGTATATAAGTTTAATTTTATTTTTAACGAGTCGAGTTTATGTTTAGTACAAGAAGAAAATATCGTTCAAAACTGTACAGATATTGCGATGCCTGTATGTGCCGTAGATCAAGTAGTCAAAATGGAGTTGACTCCAAATGGGTGTAAGAGATTTATTTGTGGTATGTATATATAAATTATACTGTAATAATTTTATTGATTTTATTGCTATTAATGTATATTATGCAAATCATTATTAGAATGTAAACCCAAAGATGAATGTTATTCGGGTTTACCGGATAAAGATGTGGAACTTTTACCCGGTATGATTAATGTTATGAATAATCAAGGGTGTTGTCCTTCATTCCAAGCTATTTGTGCGCCAGAAACTTGTCCTACACCAAAACCATGTCCTATGTACTACGAACAATCTATTATTGACAATCATAGTTGTTGTCCACAATTTAAGTGTGGTAAGTAAATATATTGTATACTTAATTTAATATAAATTATCACTAGAATAATATATGATTCTCCGAACTTTATTAAATGGTTTTTTTTTTTTTTTTTGTAATTAGAACTGCCGAATAATACATGTTTATACGAATATGAGTGGATCGCCTCGACAGACGGTGGAGAACGCAAGCGCTCTGAAAATGAGAGGACCGTAGATTTGAAACAGGTAAATTTACCATTTAATATAAAATTATGTTAAAGATATTAAATTTATAATATTATTTGTTTTCAAGTTGAACGATAGTTGGGAAGACGGTCCTTGCCGATCGTGTTACTGTGATATAACGTCTACACGAGGAACTTGTAACAAAATTGAATGTGCTGCTCCATTAATAAGTTCCGACTACGTAATAGTGTCGCACACAAAATATGGTCAATGTTGTCCAAGTTACAAGAAAGAGTCTTGTATTTTCAATGGAACGGTTCACGAAGTCGGAAGCGAATGGTCTTCATTTGATCCCTGCGTATCTATGAGCTGTAAACTCGATAACAATGGCGAAGCATTTATTACTGAATCCGTAAAAAGTTGCAACACTGAGTGTCCACTGGTAAATTATCTTCTACTGCTATTACTGCAAAACAAGCGATAATTACGTATAATTGAATATATAAAATCAGAATTTAATCGGTTATTGTATGCATTTTTTAGGGATGGACGTATACACCTTCGACAAACAGTTGTTGTGGAACGTGCGTGCAAAAGTATTGTGTGATGCAAAATAAGACCTACAATGATAACGATACATGGACGTACGACAATTGTACGTCATTTATTTGTTCCAAGTCCGAGTTCAACGAAGTAAGCGTTCAGTACACACTAACGAAGAATCCAGCACTCACGATTGTATATTTAATACCATTTTCAGTTTAATATCTTACCGGCGTACCACACGTGTCCGAATATCGGCGACTGTCCGGAAAACAGAATCTATTACGACGGATGTTGCGAACAGTGCAACAACACGGGAATCATTAAAACAGAGGACCATAGCCTTTGCGCTCCAGAGAGCTTACCCATAAATCAAACAGTCGGTCTAGTAACAGAAGACAATCCATTCCATGACGCGTGCACGAATATCGAAGGCATAGTTGGGTTCACGGAGTGTCGGGGTCTTTGCGATTCATACACGTATTTCAATAAAAGTGAGTGTCGACGGTCATCCGACTTTAAGTCCTGTGCAACTTCATAATCGTGGTGAAATATTAACGAACGTATTTTTATTTTCAGAAACAATAAAACACGATTCGAAATGTCAATGTTGTCAGCCAATCCGTTTCGATAAATTGTCTGTGGTGTTACAGTGCAAGGATGGTTATCAGTATAACAAGTCTGTTCCAGTGCCGTCGGCTTGTTCTTGTACGGCGTGTGGCGGAGAGAGCTTTTCGATAAAAAAATCCAGAAAACTTTAAAACTATAGTTGAACTGTGACAACGAAATGAAAAAATATTAGAGCTTGTACCTAACCGAATACTTAAGCCATTTATTTATTTTAATGTCTAAATAATTAAATAAGACATTTTTTTTTTTGTACATTTTTTTACGGTTGTATTTATAATAGTATCATAATAATTATAATATTACAATGTATTATTTAAACTAAGCTAAATTAATTAATCTGTCACATTGCTTTGAATATAATATAGTGTAGGTACACTGTACACTCCATTACACATCGTATAAATTCGCTTTCATTAAACTTGATACAAAGAAATTGTTGACTTTTCCTTATCTTATACATTAAAGACACTAAGACTGTTTTAATTAAGAGTAAAATGTTGATGGTGTATCATCATTTTGTCAGCAATATTTATTACCATTTTTTTCTAAGTCATAAATTGCATTCTCTTCTTTATCGTATCATTTATATCTTATAAAATTATTTTTGTCGTATTCAATGTAGTAAGTTAGCAATTAAAGTGTCAACTGGTAATATTTAGAAACAAATATAGATTGTTATTTAAAACATGAATTACGAAAAACAAATCTCTTAAATTATGATCATTGTATTTATTTTAAAATAATTTCGTAAATGTCTAGTTTTTAAGTTTGGATTTTATACACTTATTAATGAAATAAATTTATTTTTGAATTTTCAGATTATTAGATACTATTATCCATTCTTTTCATTCATTCATTTTTTTTTTGAAAACATTAAGTGGTAAAGATGTAGTTGAGATATGCAAATTTATAAAGCCATAGCTCATAATAAATAATATTCATGATATTTAAACAAGATGTAATACTTTTTTTATATAAATTTTGTAGACATTTTGGACGATTTCCATAGAAATTGCATTGTTGTTAATTTAGTAAATCACACTAAAATTCAGTTTTGTAAATATGAAAAAATCTATTTTTTGTTTATAAAGAAATGCTTTGGAATGTATTTTTACAATAGTTTTTAACTTTTAAAACTGTTGAGACCAAAAGTAACTGCATAAAATAAGTTGTAATGAATAGTTGTATAAAAACCCAATTTTACTGCAAGAAAGTATAAGTAATTAAAAATTATTTTTTTTTTTATAATAAATTATTGATTTGATGTAAAAAGTTTTAAAATATTTCCTTACAGTAGAAAATATCTAATAAAAAAATATCAAACTTATTTCTAAG
This sequence comes from Aphis gossypii, assembly GCF_020184175.1. Taxonomy (NCBI): domain Eukaryota; kingdom Metazoa; phylum Arthropoda; class Insecta; order Hemiptera; family Aphididae; genus Aphis; species Aphis gossypii. Next base: position 49,235,128 of record NC_065531.1, read on the forward strand.
CGAACTACAAATTACTTCTGTTTAATATACTTTTGTTTATTCGATAACTTTGATAAGTATTATTCTCAATATGCAAATAGAATAATTTGAAATTTCATGTGTCTTATACGACTGAACACGCATTGGTAAATTATAATAATGTATTAATGTTCAACCCACAGTGTATGTGTACATACATGGTAATAATAATTCAATATTTATTGCCTTTTCAAACAGATCAAATAATTTGTACACATACATGAACGGTGCACGGTAGGTATATATAGTATACCATTGAGACACAGAATAAATATTGTTATCATAATGTTAATTTTATTATTTATGTTACGAAGATTAAAATTTATTTCAAGAATCGGATTTACATAATATGTTTAAAGAAAAAAAGGAATATCGCGTTTCCTATGTATCCTTACAATATTCATATCTGCTTAGCGACTATATAGTGGTGCTGGTTCATAAGTTATTACGATAGGTGTCGGAATTGATTGGAATTTATGATGTTGTAGATTCGTAAAATTATAATATAATGCATTGTATTGTACTGCATTAATTTTTAGTGTGTATTTCATTTTACAAGTTGTCAACGTAGTTTAAACTTTGAAGATTTAAAAATTTCGTTTTATAACCATCTAGATTCTAGACATACAAACATAACCTTAAAAACTCGTCTGAAATTTTATAATTTCGATTTAGTGTGTTTTCTAAACTTTTTTTTTATTTATTATATTTTATACTGAATCATTTTTAAAGGGTTATTTTAATTCTTCCATTATTTCATTTGATTTTATTTTAAAAAACTTTTATTTAACTTTTTTTTTTCCATATTGAAAACAATCTATAAATGAATATAGTTTATATTTAAGTTTAATATAATATTTATTTTAACCGTATTTAAACACGTGAAAAACAAATTATAATTTTTACTAAGAAATCGAATAAAGCTAAAGATCAAAAATATTCTGAAATTCACTTGTGCCGTATCAATCATTGTGTTTTGGAAATTATAAAACAATGATTTTACCATTGTGTGTGTATATAAATATACTAAATGACATTACTTGCGTGATAATCAATTTTAAATCAATTGTCGTGTACGATTGTTGACGTCTGTTGAACTATTGTCGGTATTTAAGCTAATCAAAAACAAACGAGCAATAGTTGGATTGACGGTAATCAATTTTATGTTGAAACCAATATATCGATCAATTATTTGTTCTAATCATATTAGATTATGCTATATACATTAATTAATTATTGCATTGATTTTAATACTATATACACATAATTCCTGTATTATAATATCAATCAGTCAGTCAGCATAACTGCGAATGCTACACATATGACACATACGTATTATCTCGTTCTACTCGCTGAACCCGATTTTCCATGTACGCATTTAAAATAAAACTAAAGCGTGCGTTTAAGAAGATTAAAAAAAATAATAAAGCCACGTGTTATCGCGATAGAATTATTAGAGATTATATGACGTGGCGTTCTGCGGGTCGGTCAAGACTGACATTATTTCATTTTTGTCATTTTAATGGTTAAAAGCTCTTACATAATCGATTATTCGAAAGTTTACGACAAATCGATATAAACACACACTTATCGTTAATAACCTAACGCACTTTTACTTAAAAAAAAAAATCATTCTGCGCGTTAAAACTTACCTATAAAATTACATACCTATATAGGCCGTATAGTACAGTGTTACAGCCGTTTTATATAGTGCGAGCATGTTCGGTGTTGTTAAGTGTAAAACGTAATCATTATTGATGTAACATATGGCGAGTACAAGCGATATTTTTGAAGTATTGCTAGGTCCAAAATCCAATCAAAACTATCAAATGCACAAACTATTTGTGTACGATGACACGCAGCCGGGGACAATAAAAATCAATTTTCACAAGCGTTTACGTATTTAAATCTATGTGCACACGAAATAATGACAATAATACACGGTGTAAGTCGTAACAACGAATCATATTTTTTAATAGCTAAAATATGATGTTTTTCAAGTTTAAAATATTGTATTCGGTCAAGTTAGTAAGTTATTCGTCCCTCCGTTTATCATAGCTTAGTCATCTGTGCAAACGACAAAATATTCCGTCGGAATGTTTTTCCGCAGATCGAGAAGCAGGTAACATCGCGAAATTATTTCACATTATTATAATTATTATTTTACCGACCGGGTATCTAAATATATTATAAACGTACACTGTACCGGAAGTTATCGGACTCGGAAAGACCTAATCGTATTAGACACATAAAACACTTAAACCGCAAAGTTATAGTTTCAATTTTGGTACGTAGGTTGTACCACTTAAGAAAAACCAGTCTGAAACGTCAGATTTCAATCTCGCAAGCAGCGAGTATAATACGTCATAGTGAATATAATAGCTAAGTCTCGTCAAACATTATTAGGATTTCGTCGTAACTACGCGTTACCTATTTATTGGTTGGTACCCAAATATAATATACCTTTGTTCTATTAATGTTCTACAATTAAAAAGACGCCCCACCGCACATAACTTATCCACGAAATTGGTTTTTCGCGGTAAAAACTTACGGAAACGGTATTTGCATTTACCCTAATTTCCACGGTACACAGAGAAAACCATTGTATTATTACGTGTGCTGCGTCGTAGAGTTTTTTTTTGTATTTATAACTTAACAGCAATACAATTCATTTGTTTTTAAATATACATTGTTTTTACTTTTTCATATTTTGTTTATTAAATATTAAAATGCTACGACACGGATAAAAGCTCTCTTTTATGTAGTTTGAAAATATGGTATAAATATTCTGTCAATATTGTACTCGTGAGTTTTTTCCGCATTATAAACCGTTTTATATAATATATTATAACTTCGTAATCACGCAACAGCCATTGTTTGTAATGACATGGGACCATTTTAAAAATGCTTTGAATGAACATTAAAATATGTTTGTACGGTTTACAACTTTAAATCTTCTAAAAACATCATTAAAAGTGACTGTACCCAACAGTGGGCATGTGACGTTCTCGATAATTACATTTTATTTACAATATACATATTTGATATTATGAAATATTGGCTTTTATGTAATTAATTAATATCGATCAATTCGGTCCCGTAACACAGTTATAAATTATAGCCTATTATACACCATAATTCCATATTAAAATGTATGTTTATTAAAATGACTTAAATTTTAATCGGGACGTCAAACTCGGACCGAAAATCGTCATTTTTAGCTACAGTGTCGTATTCGATAGTGTTCTATCTTACGTTCAAAACGCAACGAATTCGACTACAAGAGCCATTACGGTTTGAATGGTTTTGCTCATTTATATTGAAATGCTGATTGACACAAAAGTGTGCAGGATAACGCAGGTCTGTCTTGAGCCAATGAACATGTTACTTTGAACACGGTGGAAAGCATACACTCGGAAACGAAAATCGTCGTCAAGTTATTCTCATTTCTCCGAATGCAGATGAGGATTAACGCTATAGTGGACACATTATGGTAATGATATTTTGATTTATTCGTCCGTGTTCTAAAATGCGCTGTTAAACTAATTGTGAGATAGAAGCGAATTTTATTTATTTTGTTTCAAACGGTTCAGTTTTCAGAACTATTTCAATTTAGGATTTGTTCAAAATTAGTAACGTCGCGAAATAATAATCGTTTTAAAATCATATTTTTAAATTGTTATAATATTTTTAATATTCTCAAATATGATTGTGCACATGCATGAGCACCCGTCGGAAATATATTAGAGAGGGGCATTATAATAATATTATAAAGTATAAAAAAGTGCGTTAAAAAGAAATCTAAAGTCAAAATATCAATTAAATGTTTATTTAATCAATAAAGAAGGTTAACATAATTCAAAATTATTTTTTTTATATTATTTTTTTAGTCCAAAGATGGGGGAAAATGCTCCTAACTTTTCTAACTTAAATTTCCCTCTGGGTGCTCATGTTTTTTCACTTAACATTATTTATGCTATTTTTAATTTTCGTTGTTATTATCATAGTAATATATAAGTGTTTTCAGTTTTGCTTTGTTTCAGTATGAATTCACGCAAAAGATTTTTTTCTTAAAAACAGCCTTATCTTATTTACTTAAATTTGGTAAATTTTTACTACAAAAATCTGTGGTACATATTAACATTTGTTGAGTACTAAAATTTTAGGAAGGAATTACAATTAATCTGTTAAAACCAATATTAGTAATAATAGCTAAACTCGTATTATTGTTTACGGTCCTATGAACACGACAAACTATTCTAATAATTGAAATTGAACCCTTAGTCGAAGCGCCTGTGTTTGCAGTATTAATTTCATGTTTCAATGCGCTTTTGTCATTTTATAATTTATTTATAAATAACTTAGAAATCATGTTTAGTAGCATCAAACCGGGTTTGAAGTTATATTTTAGTACATAACAGACGATAATAATACGTTATATCAAAACATTATTATACTAAATATTTATAGCAATTTTCACAACATAATATGTAAATTGTATATTAATATGTGATGTAAAACACGTTTAAACCGTTTCTAATAAATCAGTTAGTGATATTAGATATAATGTATATAGACATAATATTCGTACTGGCGTGGCTCATTTGTTCTTGTTCATACTAAAACTGCCATTAGAACATATTATATTTGTATATATAGCCTCTTTAATCATAGTTACGATTTTCACCTAACCACAGATTATTTAAACTTGATTCAAACGTAGATGTAAAAACTGACGCGTGAAAATTTTTTCTAGAGGAAAAAATAATAATTTAACTATTTTTCTTCATTAATTATTCTGTGTATATTTTAAAAGCAAATTTAACTATCAATTTCTACATAAAATTTGTTAATAAAAAGTGTTGTTTTATTTATCTGTTTAAAACTTTTAATTAATGGTTACACGTATCCATCATCAATTACATGTTTTTTTTCCTATTGCTACCAAGCGCTTCTTTTTTAAACTTCCATTATTTAATAAGTACTAACGAATAACAGAAGTTGTAACGGCAATTGATATGTTCAAACTAAACGTACTAAACGAATTTTACGCTTAATGCGTGTGCGTATTTACACAATTTACTGTATAAATAGGCATAATCAACGGTAAATGTACTGGCAATAAAAGGCTACGAATATAAACTAATTTGAACATTTTATAATCACAGCAGTCATTTCAGTACCTGAAGAAGACAACTATCCAACACTGCACGTTTAAGTTGGCTATTGAAATCGTATTCACAGTAACGACGTATTTTTATCTAAACACTTTCAAACAATCGACGTCCACTCTTACGTTAGATAGTTATAAAGGCATTGAGGTGATACTGTCGCAATGAGAATAGTTTTTGTAATAGTAAATAAAAAATAAATCTACCGTTAAATATTGATATCTGTATATAACATGCTTTTTAGTTTTACAATCACGAGAACTTTGTCAAATAATTTTGTAGAAAGAAAAAAAAACTTACTTTTTACCGGAGTTTCACTTGTATACTACTCGAGTCCTTCATTCTAAGATTTCGATCAATTTTTACTCAAAACTTTTCCCGCTTATCTCTTATTATTGCGAAAATAACAGTAGAATAAGTACAAATAACTATGCATTTTTAACTCGGTTGGTAGTTGTACAATCGCATCGTGCCTAAATAACCTTTTATCAACGTAACAAAAGGTCGGTAGGACACTGTGAATGAAAATAATTTGTTAGAGATCAAAGCTTCGAACAATGTCATCAGATATAAAATAATAAATTTTACATATTGCTTTCGAAGTAAAACAAAATCATTTTTAACGTCATGAAAACAAATTTAACATGTTTGAAAATTTCAACAAAATATAGTATTATATAATATCATTTAATAATTAATAATATAATAATAATAATTTGAACGATTGTCAAACGTTAAAACATTTTTTGATCTACAGAGTACCGTCTACACTTTACAGAATATAATTTCTGCAAAAAAGTTATTTTAAGTACGATTCTTCATTATAATATTTGAAAAATCAAGGTTCATATTTTGATAGTTGTATTTTATTAGTTTTGTATAAATTGTATATTTTTAACAATAATCAATGAATGTTTTTCCTTTTTTTTGATTTATGTACCACTGAAAACGTAAAAATTTCGATCACCCCATAGCTTTTTTTTTTTTACTAAAATGTTGATAGAGCAATATGATAAAATAATTTTATCAGTAATTAATACTGATTTAAACAATTAAAAATTTTATTCTGAACATATGTTTTTCATGAGAATAATTTTAAATATAAAATTTGATAATATTTTTGGCACTGAAATTTAAAACTTAAAACTCAATATATATATGAGTATTCACTTATTGCGTTATTTAATGGCGAATGTGTTTACAGAAGTTTTATTGAGAATATATCATTAAAATAATAACTATCATAACTATTACAATAATTTTAAAAACGACACCAAGAGAATTTATAAATTTTCATTTCTCTCTTTGCGGCCTAACCGACTGGAAGCGTTAATCATTGTTGCGGTTCATCAGTGACCATAAATAATGCTGAGTACACATTTTCGTAGTTCGCTCTAATTTCCCAAATGGTTACCGCCTTCAGAATGCTCCAACTACAACATTCGGAATGGAATAGAACAAAAAAATAAACTATACTATTTCTTATTCCTCGGCGTTTCTTTACTTTATAAAAGGTAAAAGACTATTTTTGACTGTAAATACTGCAGGGTACTACTAGGAATAATTATGACTGTCTGGGTTGCAATGGAATAATAAATTACAAATATATTGATACAATACAAGATAATAAACATGATATGTTTTTATTTAAAATAACAAACTGATGAACAGAAATTTCCCCGAAAACTTATTTATTAAAACATGATAATATTTTTTTAACTATAGGTATATATAAATTCAAACTTTTAATGCTATTTATTTCTTGAGTATTGTTTTAGAATATATTATTATTATAGTAACCATTTTATACAATGTAAATACACAGAATTTGATACTATATATTTTTTTAAATTTCCATTTCCAAAATATATTCATTTTCAATATTTTATTGATATTATAAATGTATAGACGGTTGATATGTAGATCACATTTTTTTTCAAGTTAGCTGTCTAAAAAGTTATTTATAATCAACAAAATCTAAAATATTTTCCAGAGAAATGATCTCATATCAGATTTAGCATTAGGTATGTAATAAATAATAGCTGACATTAGATCAAAGTCAATAAAATATTGTAATAGTGTAATCATATCTTATCTTAAAGAAATTAAAAACAAAAACATTACATTTTATATACTATTTTTAACGAAATGCCTATAACAGTTCAATACATTTTGGTATAGAATTATACCTACTGGTTATCGACTCGTTTCTACGTACGTCTCGTTTCTCGAATCTTGATATTAAAAAATGTCATGAATTGATAAACTGTATGAAAATGCATCAATATAGTAAAATCGTGCAGTAACATTTTATTAAATTATTATGAGTTTTGCATTAATGGTTTAATTAAAATGTTTCAATATAATTTAAGTTTATGCAATCAACAATTTCGGCGATACTAATTGATTAAATCTATAAAGTGTATTGAAACAAACACTTTATAGTATGTAAGTACTGAAAAGGTACAAGTGTATACATATCATGTGAACCATCTGTCTGCTATCACGAGACAAAAAACAAAAGGTGGTCGTTCAATGTAACAGGCAAGGTTTAATCAGTTAATTTAATCAAATAGAATGCAAACAAAAGATGTCGGATGACATATTGACACCTTTAAGAGTCTAAAATAATGTCTTTTACACAAAAGTCACAACGTACGGACATATTTGTAGTTTAAGGCAGTGAAGAAATTGGAAAATGTCTCATCCAATTCCTACCCGTCACAATATTATTATTTATAAGGATTTTACACGACTGACCGTATCTCTCGATATCAACACGTATCGATCTTCTCGTTGGCTGCTGCTCAGTTGATAACTAATAACAAATAAACAGTATACAAAGTGTAATTTATTATTATTATATCGTTTCAAAATTAATACACCTCTAAGTAGAAGTATTTTACTAAATAATAACGGTTGGGCGTATTTATCTTAATGTAATGGCGTTGTAATGACTGTCCTATGTATAATTTACATTACATAATATTATTTAAATATATTATAATGGATGAGTTAAAAGAAAAATACGAATTGAATGTTTATAGTAAAGTAAACGTAAATAAATTAATGGTGTATTCAATTATCAAATAAGTTGACATGCGCATATTCTACATTTCTACATGGTTTGAGTAAATGTAAAGAGTCGTTAATCACTTTTTAAGATAACAAAACCAGTATTAAAAAAGTTTCCTCTGAATATTACGATAAATACTTATAATTTAAATGAATTTATATTTACATAAAGTATATAATAGAGAAAAAATTAAAAACAAGGAAAATATTAATTCAAACATTTTTAAAATACTGTAATCTAATATATTATACATATCTTATAAATTCATTACTTTATTTTTTATTTTTTTGAGTGTGTAGGGGCTTTGATATTTTTGTATGGGAATTTTTCTCGTGAATAGACCAAAAGACTTTAGATAATTTAAGATAACGTTTCATACAAATATTTTAATATCATTTTTGTTATCTACCGCTTATTTGTATAAAGTAATATTCTCCTTTGAAATAATTTACTTTTCTTGATAAATTTTAATTTGCATAAATTCAGTCTTCAATAATAAAAAAACCCCAAACATTTTATTTTATAATTATATATTTTTGAATTATACCATATTTATTGTAATAATCAAAAATAAAATATTTATATGACTTGGTGCAAAGTGCTTAGAATTTGTGGAAATAACGTATTTGATGTATAACACTTCAAAAAGAATAAAAATAAATAACAAACTTCAAAAATAGTGATGCCATGTGTTTCCAATGGGTTACAGATTAATTTTAAAGCTGTAAATAACGTTTGTCCGAAAAGTTTTGGGTATTTAAAAGTTGTTACTTGTGTTTTATAACAATAATAATAATAACGACGATGATGATAATAATAATAATAATAATAATCATATATAATCATACGATCGTATTGGCGAGTGTATACAGCTTTTATAAATGAACGGCTATAATACGCGAGTTCCTTTGAATAAACATGCACGTTAGCAAAACGTATCGGCATCAAGTGTCAGTGATTATGGAATATTATGCCTGGACTGCTAATTTGTTTATACTAACAATAGTGTACAATTTGCATATAATTTTCATTAGCACCGGTCTTGACCGATTTAAATTTGCAGCACTCCGACGTGATAAAATATTCATGAGATATAATCCTAATATTATATGATTTGTCTCGAGAAATATGCGTTCATCCGAGGTGAATTGGTAAATTTAATTCGAACAAAAAGACCAGTAAATCCTAAAACGAATTTGACATCAAAATAACTTAAAAAGGAGACCATAGCTGTTACAAGGTCCACCGCCGAAGTGACAATGTAATAATATTATTAATATTAATACGTATCGCGGGTTGTCGGAGACATCACTTTGAAACTGCACTAATTTATTTATTATTACTAACAGAAACCATAACAATGATTCAATTAAGAAGACGAAAATTATGTTCGAATTCATTAGTCGTAAAATGTGGTGGAAAATCGAAAGCACGTGAAATCTCAAGTTTTTTATTTTTATACTTTTAAAATGATAATTTTGTAACCGTAAACAGATAAAACTTTGCGAAAACCACTGAATTAACGTTTATTAAAACTATTTCATGCATAATAAACGGGAGAGGACATAAAACGTTTACGTTTATGATTTATCTTGGGTTCGCATATACTATGTTTTATATTAAACCAACAACTAAAAGTAATAATATCCTACTAGCATATAAATAATATTATCATAGTATTTGTACTCTTGAGGAGGACTGCTGTTTTTTCGTAATTATTTTGAGATGTTTGCTTACTACGCACAAACATAACGATATTATAATACTACGTGGTAAATATTTTATACGCAGTGTTTCAAGTTGTTTCGTTTAATGATTATAATACTCCTGCAGTGAGTGGAATTAGAAACCGATTATTCGTTTTAAACTTATTGCAATAACAAAATATAGTAAATTACTTTGCAAGAATAATTGTCGTCTTCAAAAAAGCTCCTTTCGTGATATTTTTCACTCGATTTTTAAAATTTCTGACGTTGTCACATCTGTAAAAAAACACCTTAAACACAATGTATATAGTGTACATAATTTCTCTAAAATATGTTCGCTATAGCGTTTAGTTTGATTTGTATAAATTGAAAATGCTTTGAGTATTATTTTGACATTTTTAAAGTTTCTGATACCTAATACAGAAAATTAAATCTATGTTGTGGTATTATGAAAGAGCAAAGTACAATTTTTAATTCCACGAATTTTTCTTGAAAATATTAATGCAATATTAGATATCATTTTTGTAACCTTTACGATATTATTATTATATGACTTCAGTATATTTTTTCGAAATATTTAACCAAAATTATAAATACAATAACAAAGAAAATAGTTCATATTTAAATTTTTAGTTGAAATAAAACTTAATAATTTAATAATGATCTCATAAACGATTTTAAATAGTATTAAATTAGTTTCATAAACAAATGGGATAACTGTGGTACTCAAAAAGTTATAATCTAAAAATTGTTGATTTCCCCGTAAAATGTATTAAAACTATTTTATATATCAATGACGAAATTATGTCAATAAAAATAAAAATACAACCTACTCCTTTTTAAAATAATAATTTTATCTTAATATAATGTTAACTCGTTTCGAGGATTTTACATATTTTATTTTTATAATATTTACTCAACTAGAAAATATTTCTGGTAGTGTGGTAAGATGGTATATTGTATAATATACAGGTTTATTAGGGTATTTGATCGATACACTTTATTAGCTATAAACGCACATTAAATATAATATTTATATGCTTTACTATAAAAGTAAAAATGATATACGGACTAGCCCATAGCGTTTTTCTCTTTTCTCATAAGGCTAATATAAGAAAACACTGTATATTGTAAAAGTAAAAAAAAAAATTTATAATAATAATTATATAGGTACTATTTTTATAACGCTTGACCATTTTATTCGATGGTTTTGATCCTCCTGTTTTTATTATTTTCAAATAAGTAAATAACGTGAAATAAAATTATCTGTTCAGAGATTCTTATATTTTTTGCATTATCTTTATATTTCGATTGGACAGTTTGTGTTTCGTTAATTTGAAATCTAAATCGAAAATGATTGCAATCGAACGAGGTATGCTTCAATCCTTAATACTTATTAGGTATTGCACTATTCAGCTACGTATAATGATAAACCTAAAAAGTACCAATTGCTGGTCTCGTTACAGTGTTTATTGGTTTTTACGATTTGGTAATTGTTAACGGTTTTATTATTATACGTCTTATTATCATACAAACGTTGATTACCCTCTAATTATTAATAAATCTGTTATATTTTTTATGAGTCTATATAATAATATATTATACATGGTTTTCGCAGTGGTTGGACCCGAAACAAGACACTAATTGTTTATTTATAATTAATTTATGATGGAAATTTACGATTACCATAACTCGCAAGAAAAAAGACGGATGAAACTTTTGTTTTTAATTTGATTTGAAAAAAAAAATATATAGATACAGTTTAACAACATTTAAAATGAGGAATACGTATACACGGAATTAAAGGATTATTATTCAAGTGTCAAAATGATGGACTAATTTAGTTTTAATTACGGTTATAATGAACGTAAAAAGTGTTTCTTTTCATACTATTAAACGATGTGGATAAAAGAAACGAAAATCGCTTCAAGAAGTTTTAATTATTTTAATCTTTATACCACCATTAATATGTAGTAGGTACACAAACGCGTGCGCATAATATCGTATGATAAGGTCAGGTCAGTTGTAAATGTTTAACGTTCGATTTTGGAAGACATATTATCGACGAGATATAAAATTGTTTTACCTACTATGAATATTATATTATGTTAAAAAAATAAACGTCGCGATTGTGATATGAATTCGGCCGCTTTGATAGATATTCGGATTATTATTCATGACCGTTATAGTATACTATAATATTGCAACATAATTTTGATGTGTTAATTTACGTGAAATGGCATTCATATAAATTATAAAATTATAATATATTATATACAATTTTATCAATACATAGGAAAACATTTTTAGGTGGTATGTTGTACGATATTTTTTTTTCATTATTGATATGATATTTTATGGGTACATACACGACATTGGCTTTAGGCGATGATAACAAAATAACACGTATTCATTACTTCTTCAACATCGCAATTTCATCACATACGTATATTATATCCTAACTTAAGTGAGAAATCAGTGGTGAAAATAGAAAACAATTTTTGAGGAAAATTAATATAATACTATTATTACTTATAATAATTAATTGTTGCAAGTCTACTTATTGTACATAAGAATTGAGTTACCGAATTATAAAAACCTATGTTAGACTTATTTGGTAGAATTCCGGAGATTGTGATATAAATATCAGTACATGTGTTTAATATCTTTGTTTACACTTACAACTTTAAATTTATTAAATAAATAATTTATAGATAGAAACATCGATAAAGCATTTTGATTATTTAAAAAAAAAAAAAATTATTATTATTTTTTTTAATTGCAATACTTATTAACTGGGTTTTTATATTACAGAAAACAGTATATTATTTTATGATAAAATATGTAATATTATGGAAGACTCAAGTTCTAAAACTAAGAAATAAACCTTATCCAAACAGTGTAAAGAGTTTTTATTAAAATTACTTACATTTATGATGTTTTTCTTTTGTGTTATTATAAATTAATTTACATTTTTATTTGATTAAATAAATGGTGTACATATTTGAATCAAGACGTTTATTTTTAAATTTAGTTAATATAAAAAAAGTAAATATAAAATATCGAAGAAATATTTTTATAAATGAATATTTTTCAGAAATGCTCTTAGAGTAATGATTGGCAAATTTAATTTAGTTTGGGGGTAGAAAATTATTAAATCCACCAGCTGCATTGAAACGTATGATCTAAATTCTCGAGACACCGATCAGTAGTCTAAGAAGTGGTATTTGGAAAACGTTATTTATTGCGTTATGTGTTTCATAATTATTGTTTTTTTTTTAATGTATTTTTATTTATACATATTTATTTTTTCCAAAACATGTTTGAAGAGAATTCAATTTTTTTGTTTAAGAAAGGATGAAATTAGTTTCTACAAAGGCGCAAACCGACGTCCCGAAAAGACCCGATGACGATCAAAGTGACCGTCGTTTCATGAAGGTTTACCGTGGCGGTCGTATAGTTTCTGCTAACCTAACCCACTGCTACGGCAGTGGCGTTTGACGCACGCCAAAACGTTTTCTGGACGAACGATTCGGTACGCCAAAATAGTAAAACGATTTTGGGCACCGCAGAACCAGACCTGACAAATGAAGGTCGATTTGAGCTCGAAAGTCATTAATAACCATCGGTGACCCGTTGGGTTTTCACCTCCTCTTCAATGCAAACGTGACTTTTCCCGTCGTTTTCAACAGGCGACCATGTATATAGTACCCAAATAATATAATACACACCACACACACACACACACACACACACACACACTGGTCGATATAGAGTTTTTCACCATCAAACTCCAAAAATATTGCAAAGCAAGCCGTGTCAACATTCAACAGCGACCGCAGTAGAATATTTAGGTCACGAACCGCATTTCCACGCGTTCCCGATGTAATAATATTATAATAAAATATACGTTTTATAAGAATATAACATACAATGTACATTGCTGTACATTATTAGAGAGTATATACTAATCCACCCGTGAACTCCCGAAGGTATATTTTGCACAAAAGCCCGTGTGCGCGCGGAGCTATCTATATTATGTTGCCTTTAAAATATTATTGCAATATATTATATTCGTCGTGTTAATAGCACCTATATACATGACACGATATTATGTATATTTAATAACATCATATGCGACGCCGTTTTGTATTCTCAGCGGAAAGTCGAGTTGAAACCGCACACGGCGTATATCATAACTGTGTTAGCGTTAAAGTGTATACACGGGGATGGTGTTATTTCGTGAAATATCTGGGTATGCTTTATGTGTACGCTATAGGTAATCAAATAAAGACAATAAACCGTGTCGTTTAGAATTTAACTAGATATTTTATAAATTACTCGTGATTGTTCTGCAGAGTATAGCACATAGTATTAAACTGTGTACCCACATCGGAGATAATTTGAATAAAATGAGATTTCTGCGGAGTATGAACTATACAGACGGTGTGGTTACTGTGGTCTACGTTATCGATAACTACGGATAAAATGACGATTAAATCGACTGTTTTATTTAATAAAAAATAATAATCATGTTGACGTACAATATTATACATTCATATAAAATCGTAGTACATCGAAAATTTCGAGCATTGGTATGTAGGTACGTAAATGGTATATCATAATAAGTGATCATAATATTATATAATTAACGTATGAACACCTCTTCGCCGTGTTCACGACCACAATATTTATATATTATTTAAGAATGGTGAGAATAATATATAGTGGGTCGATGAGGTTATTATATGATCACTATTCTACGTTTTAAATGTGGACTGCAGTTAATGAATTAACTTTATTTTTAAATTGCTGTAAACAAATTATATTGCATGGAAATAATATTGTTGTTGAAGTTTTTTATTCGTTTATACTTTCATTCTAAAGTATTCAAATTACAATATCATTAAATTATGTATTTTTCGTTAAAAATAACATTTTTTTCTAATTGTATGGGAAAAATATTTCAAATATACATTTTATTGTTATATTTTCTGAATGTAATCAATGTTTTTTAATATCTAAATAAAAATTGTCTGACTTCTCTTATAGTTAATGATGTGTACGAAAAAAAAATGTACCGAAATAGGAATATCTATATTGTGGCCAAATCCGTTTTATACCGAAATAAAAGGTTGTACTAAACAAAAACGTAAAACCGTGGGATGAATCATATATTTATAGTAATATTATATTATGTTATTGATATTTTTATAAAGAAAATAATTTTAAAAATAATATTTTTTTAAATACGAATATCCATTCAAATTTATCGATAACATAATTTTTTTCCCGATTATAAAAGATTAAGTTGAACGAGTTGTAGAAGTAAATATTTTTTCTCATTATATAATTTAATCAAAATTATTTAAAATTTCAATTTTTATTAATTTTATAATTATTACCATGCCATTCTAAAATCAACTCAATGATTTAGTTGTAATAGTTATTCATTTTTGGATTATAAATATAATCTGAATTGAAGTATTAGATAACTAGCAAAAAAAAAAAATCGATTTTTTAATTTAAATATAATTGTTACCTATTAATTAACTTTTTAGTTTATTTTTAATTTAATAAATTGATCTATAATTCTTAATTTATATTCTTAATAATCAGAGTACGTAATAAAAAATCAGTATTATATCTCCCACGGCGATATTATTTGACCGCCCCTGGTCTTTAGGTATATGTGCCTGGTGTTGACAACAGGCAAATTCAGAAAATGCCTAAGTGTTATGCAATACAAATAAAAGATAACTGGTGTGAGGTTATGCATTAAACCAAGAATATATTGAGCCATACTGTAAACATCAATACTTTGATAGATGGGTGTTTTTTTTTTTTTTTTGGTAGTAGTCTTTAACTTGGCTATTTTAACGGTTATATTTTTAATAAAGATTATTATTATTTATAAATAAATATTTTCAAAAAGAATTAATAAATGAAATATTATTAAAAAGGTTATTTATTTATATTAGCTTCAATTACTGTGATAATATTGCTATTTACATTTAATTGGGTTTTTTGCATTGGTTGTTCCTTATAATATCTGATCGTTGATTCATTTATGTAAATCAGTTTGTTTGAAAATAGGTATGTTTTATTTGTTGTTCGATTTATAATCTAAAAAAGCTACGTAGTATACCTGGTATATTGTTTACCTGTCTTTGTACTTTATATTGACGACATTAAGAAAACATAATGATATTTTTATTGTTATTTGTATTCAACGGGTTATTGAACTTTTAAGAGATACACGAGTGCAGCTTTACAGCTATGTATTGTTTTTTTTTTTTTTTTTAATATATATGTTGGTTTATAATTATTTAAGTACCTATATTATATTGTACAGAATATTTTCTTAATTATTGTGCAACCAAAAAATGTAAATATTAATTGTCCGTGTTGTTTTAATTTAACATTAGCTTATTAATACACATTTTAAATTTGTCTGAGTGTTAATAATTTATAGCATACATCATACAGAGTAAAGAAAGAATAAAAAAGTTATAAATTAATCTCAGCCAGGAATTTAACCTTTAAACTTCAGTAACAGCAGAATATTATAATAACATAATTCTTCTAAATTCCTTTTTATACTTCTGCAAACTACCGTTGTCATTTTAAAATATAAAAAGAAAAATGCAACTATAGGGAACGGTGTAATGACGTATAACCCTGGGTGCATGTTTAGATGGAATAAACCACCTTCAAGTTTGACAGTTTTTACGACCCAAAGCTGTAAACTTTGTAACAGAAAACGACTTCTTTATACATTTTAATAATAATAAAATTAAAATACCAAAATAGATAATGATAGAAGAATATATAAAATAACTTGAGTAATGTACACATTTTAATAGTTCTGTCGAAATTTAATTAAAATTTAGAGATGTATTATATGTAAACGTTTAGCGTAAGAAAGACAATATTGTATAGAGAAATATGGAAATCTGAATATTATTAATATTACTGTACATAATAAACAAATGTAATTTATAGTCTGTACATTTGAAAACTTATAACACGTCTGCTGAAGACTTCTTAAAGTTTTTCATTTAAATTTAAATTACTTAGTTAGTTATTTAGAATTTTCTAGACTATTATTTCGTTTTAAATATATAAGTTTAGATCTTCATGTAGGTATCTAACAACATTTAGGATACATTATGTTAAAGGATTTGATATAATACTTTGAAAGTTTGCAAGTACATTTTATTTTTATGTATTTGCAAAACATATATTTTTATAAGATATAATACTGCACAAATGTTGTATCTAAATAGATTAAATTTAACAAAAAATAAGCTACATTGTTAAATCGTTTCAAATTGTTAAAAGCGCAATTTGAGTTGAAAAAGTTGTATTATTTAAAATAGATAAAATACTTAATAAAAAAAAAATTAATGTGTATACATTTTGTAATTTTAAGAATTTAGTTGAATGTTAAACTTATTTTCATCTCATTCATTAATTATTGAATATGCAAAAAAAAAAATTGCAAATTTTATATTTAAAAAATAAACAATTTTCAAAATATTTTTAGTCAATACTAATTACTATAATTTTATTATGTTACATGTTTTACATAATGGTGAGCTATTATAACATAGAATTAATGAGATAGCCTAAAGGCTATACCTACTTTGGATTTGGTGTATAACATAATAGATATTCTTACATTATCAAAAGCTGTGTAATCATGGTTTTACAATTTTTTTACTATATAAAATCAACATTATGCAACATAATTTACTGTTAATCGTTTGTGCTATTCATAAGTATTCATTTTTTTTTTTAAATTATTCAGTTATTATATGTTTTTACATAAGTATCTAAAATAATTAAAGATATTCGATTATAATATTATATTATTAATACATGTCAATTATTATTATAATTATTAAAAGTTTATTTTATATTCTATAAATAGATCGGATTGAATTAGTAAATTATTCAATAAGACGGCGCACTGCGCAGAGTATGAATGTTTGAAAATATATGTAGAAAAATAATTATAGCTTATAAGTTAAGTGAATGGTAAACAAACTCGAACTATAATGAGCTAAAATAGTTAAAAATACATTTTTGAAAATTTGTATTTGTATAGTATTTTTTTTTAAATTTGTGGTTTACTGCAACATTTCTTGAAAACTGTTAGCAATATTGCAGGCATTGTTTATTAATTCTCCGAATAAAATTGTTATAATAAAAAATATTTGAATTTCGCTGTATTTCAAAGTCAAAAACTAATAACAATACACAATATGCTTATTCTAAGCAGAGTGTACATATATTATTTATATATTTTTTGAAATCCGAACGAAATGGGAAATAACGAAATAATGATATGAATAAGATAAAAAAAAGAAGTTATGTAATCGTTGAAAATAGGAATATATTATTATAATATTATGTTCTATGTATGTATTTTTTACTTTGAGAAAAACTTATTACAGCAAAAAACTATTACTATATTTTGGTATTCATTCCGAAGAGTAAAAACTAATTTAAATTTACGTGTATAATATGCTTTGATCAACATAATATTATATATTTAAATAAATAAAAATGTTAATATTAAAGTGGTTTTATAATATTACTATACAATTTTTATTAGAATAATAATAATTTTGTTAAGTCCAATGAAGTATCACAGTTCTGAAACAGCAAAGAAGTAACAACGAGTGTCTCGTTTAACGAATATAAATCCAATAAGTTTTTGCTTTTTATATTCTGTAATTGACGGACTGTCCAAAGAATTACGTCCATTTTAACGTAGAAAAAACTGCTGTGGAAAAAGTTTCAGCAAACACTCCAAAAGAAAAAAAAATAAGAATAAGAAGAATGAAAAATTTAAAAATAAATGCCTGATAAGTTTTGTATGCTAAACTGAGGAAACAGCTTCCGCAAGCTCACAGAAGTTAAACCCTGTGACGTTGCACTTCACGCAAAGGGTAGGGTCATCTCATGTATTGTTATCGATGCTCTGCACCTTCCCCGGAGCATACGATGCTGAGGTCATCGGCTACGTAGACAATGATACCAGGTCGAACTTTCGACGACGGACACCGTGGCAAATCGGAGCGAGTCTGGTACTGGAGCCCACGATTGAGGACGATACGGAAGAGATGATCGCCCCGACAACAGAACAAACGTCGGTTCCGGTCGATCTTCCGAAGTGATCTCAGAGTCTTTATGACCATAAATTGTGGTCATGCGACCCTGTGATACCGTGTTAGATGAAAATCCGAAGAGTAGTCAAGGTTGACGGACGTTCGGATAAACGGACAAAAATAATAGGGTAAGGAGACCGAGAATACAAAATCGTGTAAAGATCCAACATACGGTGGATTAAATAAAATAATGTGCTATTTGGTGGTTTTTGATATAGTTGGTATGAAAACCTGACCTATATTATGTTGAAACACTCACCACTTTATTATTACAAGTTAAAACTAATTATTATTAAAAAAGCAACCATTCATAAACAAAAATTTCCATCGCATAAAAAAAATAAAAAATTTAAACTTATTTTTACCGATTTAAACCCTTTAAAATCAAAATTTAAAAAAACCCTTTCTTAGTGTACGGTGAAATTATAGTATTAATCTATCCTCAAAATTTTAATTCGATAACTCAAATAGGTTTGACTCTGCGTTGATTATTATTAAAGTACATTTTCCTTTATATATAGTCATAGTGATAACAAAATAAAGAAATCAATTTTGTCGAAAACTTTTTTAGTGTAAAAGTTTTAGTTTTCTCTTATTTTTTATTTTTGATTATGAAAATCACTTTCAAATGATCAAATTCGCTACCAAAAATAACCTCATAATTTTAAAATCCAAGTATTTTTACTACCCTAAAAGGTATGACAGTTAGAAAATAACACACATCATTATAAAATCAATACATTCATCGCTCTTCTCCAAATCTAATAAAGCGAACACATTATTTTATTAAAATTTTAACTTGTTTGCATTCTCATACTTATAATATAATTGATTTTTATATGATGAATTTTGCTTCAGCACTTTGTTGTAAGATGTAATACTCAGTACTTGATTAATATTTTATATATTTTAAAATCAATAAAAAAAAATATTATCTTGCTTAAAAAAATGATTATTTGCATTTAGTGAATATCGTGGTTCACTATTATACTTTTGGTAAAACATTTTGAAAATATAAAAGTAGTGCCAAAAAAAAAATAAATGGACAGGACATGGTAACTTGGCGCGGGCGCGCGGTTTCGCTCCAGTCACCCTGACAAAGCCAGTATTACGTTATTATTTTAAACTTGAAAGCAATGACAAATCATTTTGTTGAAAAAAAAAATAAAACGATACTAGTGGGAGCTTGGTTTATGATTATAGTGTTTGTGCGACGTTTTTACAAGTTTAAGTGCCCATAAAACAATTTACGAGTAAAGATTTTCAAAATGTATTAAGTAAAGTGATGAATATTATATGAGCAACCTTGTGACGCACAATAACCGTTGTATAATATCATTTTATCAACAATATTTTGTGTAATAAAATAAAAAAATATATTTTCACTATTCTAAAATTAAATATTATACAAATCATATTAAAAGGAAAGTTAAAAACCAAATACCACGAAGATCATTAATTAATTTCTCAGTTTTAAAAAAAGCTGTTTATGACTTGTATTTATTTGATCATGGTAATATTATTATTTAATTTGTTTTTAATACTTTGAATAATTCACTTATTAAATTATAAAGTTATTAATTATTATTTATTACTGAATAGAATAAAATAAATGGCATTTACCATGTTTTGGTTACATGATTTATCAATTACGGAGTTAAACAATGATGTTTTTTATTTTTAATAATTTCTTATGTGAACATGTATGTATTGTATGGTTTTAAAATTTATTTTAAGCTATTAAATATTTAAATATTAGTTATAACAATTCTATATTGTTTCTTGAGTTTCTTAAATTACGAAAATAAAAATAGTTTTGGTACTGGTAGGTACATGCTGTTGTCTAATGTCTTTACCTTCTTAATTATGTATTTTTTTTTATGTAGTTGGAACTTCGAATAACAATGTTATACAGATAGGTAACTAGAATATTAATGCTTAATTATTATAAATTATAATTGTATTTTGTATTACTTTAGTATTAGGCAATCTGATATTGAAAACTTTTTGCATGAAACGAATTATTTTGTAAAAAAAAAAAAAAAATCACATAAAATTGATCAAAAGATATAATATATAAGTAGAAAATAAAAAACTATAAAATCAGTAGTACTAGTTATAAATAAGTTTGTATCAACATAATTACGATAGGTATACTTTTTTCTTCAATTTTCTCAACTGTTAATGAAGATTTGAAATTATTCTGAAACGAAATAATTATATCATAATTTATTACGAAGACGTAGAAATTAATGTAATAAGTATCTAGGTATACATTCAATAAAAAAAGAGTAGATAGTATTTCCGTAAACTCCCTTAATTTATTTCCAAGATAAGGAGTTTAATTTCATATGAAAAAATCGAATTTATTATTCAGTTACTTGCTTACGGTTAAGTTAAAGTCTTGCAGACACGCGTCATCGACGGGGAAAAACAAAACAAAGGCACGATGATAATGATGTGTAGGAATGGCGAATTAACGTGTGCGTTTGGCTTGAATTCAATTCGGACGGACACTTCAAGGTTCCGGCGCCGTCGTGTTGTTTAAGATAACAACTCTCGTCAAGTCGTCGGACGGAGATAACAAGTATTTTATTGTGGACGGGATGTATATGAATATAATATTATGTATATTATATAAGCACGCGTGTGCTTTGTTTATGTGCTGGGAATATTTTGAATCATATCACGTAAATGTACTTGAACGAGATAAATGAATATTGCCACTATGGAACAAATCCACACGTCTGGAAACACGAAACCGAATTAAGGTAGGTATATTATATATATATATGTATATAACATATATGCTTTACTTAAACCGGAGAGAGCCGCGCGTGGATTGAAACCAATACATCGGAGAAAAGCCGGAATGACATTATCATAATATCAATATCTTCAAAACGCTGCGGAGGCGCGAATCGTTTACGCTTCAAAGAATAATGATATTATATGAAATATATAAAGAAAAAAAAATATATAATAATATAAGAAAAGTACACGGCGAACACATACGCCATAGCTATACATATTTATATTGTACGTTCAGATGGTATATATACGTATTGCGGTTATTGACAGGAATATAAAATTATTAAAAAAAATAAGTATGTTTGTTTTTTTCTTTTTTAAAGTTTATAAACTAGAATGCGACAATTTTATTCAGAACACATAATGTATACTATTGTATATTATTATTATACATTATATTATGTACGCGTATATTATGAGTACGTCGGTGGATGCAGAGACTTAATACCACCGCACATACTGCCGGCACATTCAGTACAAACTATAATGAAGAGGTATGAAAAAAATTCTGAATGTAGTTATTGAATTTATATACATATAAACGGAAAATAATTTATCGAAAAACGAATATATTAATAAATAAATTCAAATACATATATTTTTATTTGGTAAAATAACAATGTTTTGAAGAAGAAAAATAAAATATGTTCATTTTCGAAATCCCGATTAATTGATTAATAGAATAATAATTATGTAAATATAAACAGTGTTGGAGGAATACGGTTCGTTTTGATATATTATTATGCATATACCTAATTTGTTTAAGTGAAAAGGATAACTTAAATTGCATATGTATATAAGTATATCTTTTGAATTTTATTGATACTTTAAGGAGAATATTTTTTGATTTTTCAATTAGTTTACCTCAGTAAGCATCTAATAATGTATTGCGATTTATAATTATTACTCTTTAATCGTTTGAATCAAACCGTTTGATATACACGTTTTTATTAGCTATTATTGTAAAGAACTTAAACTATCTAATTATTCCCATAAATATCACGAGTGATTAACCAAATGGTTTTTTTTGTGAGTGTAAAAAATATCGTTACATTAAATGTATGATAATAATGTATACAGCTTTGTCTTATGCCTATGTTATATCCCGTCCAAATATATTTTGTTCAATAGCTTTATTGCTTATTCATTTATTGTTTATTTCTATAGGTTATGCATTGCATCTAAAACATATAATATTCATTTTTATTACGTACATCTAAACAAATTGACAGTATAAAATATATGTATGCAAAAACTAAAACGATAAGGAAAACATTTCTGGAACAATAACAATATACTACTGAAATTTGTTAGCCCATAGTGCGTTATGCAATATTATGAATGCAGTACACAAAAGTTATCATCTTAACAGTTTTGTGAAAATATTTACCAACATTTTATGACTTCGGGCGATTGTAAATAAAATTATTGCTTAAAAAAAAAAACGGATAAAAACGTATTATGTTTTGCAACAAAAATATTATATGATTAATATAATGAATACATTTTGACAAACTTTATAAAGTACAAACTGACATCTAAAAATATAGCTTATGCACTTGGTAATTATTTAATACATTTATTGAAATATTTACACAATCATATTACATACATACATTTTTTTAATATAGATAGAAAATTAATATTTAATATGTGCGATGTAAGTAAATTTCAAACTTTATAGCATTGAAGTAGTTATCTAATTTTTAAATTATACTAGTATGTATTATTTACCAATAACATTATATCAAATAATGTATTTATTTTATTTGTATAATATATACAGCAGACATCAGTCAGTACTACGAAATAGTTAATCATGTACTATAATGTTAAAAAAACTAGTGAAGTTCTACCAATGATATAATATGAAAGTCTGCTCGTAGAAATGTATTGATAAATAGAAATTATTTAAATTAATTTTTAACAAATTTATATGGATAATCATTAAATATTTTTAGATCTCTTTTTTTTTTTGTTATTGCATCGGTGAATATTCCCACGTATAGAGGAAAGAAAATATATGGATGCTTTTTATAATAACTGTGCTTACGACATTTAGAAGAAAATATTTAGTTTTAATAAACCTTCTTTATTTCAGAAAAAAACATTTTTTTCAATCTAATTTAAAATGTTTTAAAAGATTCGTTCTTGTAGAATATAGTACATAGGTAGCTTATAAACTTAATTATATCATCGATGTTTTTATAAATATTATATATTTGCACTGTTGAAATTGTAATAACATAAATTATAATTTCGGAATTAATAGCTCTATTTTTATATTGCATCGATTACTTATAGTTATATTACCTTTGTCAACTTGAAATAAACCATTGTGTGGATGAAGTCGTTTTCTTATTATTTTTGATAAATATCTGAATAAAACAAAGAACTAATAAAAGGGTCTATGACGTACATATTATAATTTATTGTTATACCTTGCTAGATTATATTGCAATTTATTATGTGTGTAATAAACTGCTGAGAATTGCCTGTTTATAACCAAAAGCAAGAATATGTGAATTTACACATGTATTATTATTATTATCATTTTATATAAACGTTTTCATACTTTGGGTTGTTTTTTACTTTGAAAATGTTTGTCCGTGAATTGTTTTTTTACCAATACTACTTGACATTGTAAAAGGTTTGAAACTTTAAAATGAAAACGTTGTTGGTCTGGCACAGTTTGTTCCGGTTAAATTCACTTCAGGCAATCTTTCAAAGGTCATTCGATCGAAATTAATACAAAAACCAAAATCTGTTCAAATTATTCTGGACATCAGTAAATTGAAATGTAGTCTACTGTTTTTTATTACTTGTCTTGGCGTAATATGTAGCTATGTGGTATACACGCTGGTTAAGTGATTCAACATTGAAAGAATTGTAACATTTATTGTAATACACAGGTGCAATAAATTAATTTTATTTTCTATCATCATTATTCGTATGAATTATTAATTATTATATCATTAACAATTATGCTTATATTAATCATTATCCATGGACCGATGAACCAATGTTAAGAATAAATTCTATGCATTACGCCATCCCTTTTTTTTTACCCTTTGTTTAATCAATATTAAAATAAAATTAATTTTGAATGGATAACTCCGTTATATTAATAAAAAAAAACTTGTTTTACTTAGTATAACTTGCAATAGTCTGAAAATTATCATATTATAATCCATATTTAAATTTTTTTAATATAATATTTTTGATACCTAATCCACAATATTCAATAGTTATACTTTATTTGTTTGTTTTTATGCAAAATACAAACTTAGTAAATAAGTACGTTATTATATACAATTCAATTTCACGATTGCTTGTTTAATAATTTAGAAATATTTAAGATAATATATTCCTTTTTAAAGTTTGTTCATTAAACTTTTATTTTGAAACATTTTTTTCTGATTTTTTTACTAAAAAGCATATTTTTAATTTTACGCAGAATAAGTATAATATTTTTGTATTCAATTATTTTAATATAGTCAAATATCAATCATAATAAGTAATAGTTAAATAGTATATAAATTTTGTATATAATACTTATATAATGTATTGATTGTAAAAATATGTATACACATAGTTCCGTAATTTTTTTAAAAGAATGTATTCCTATAAATTAAAATAATTGTATTTGTTATCGTATTCACATCAAATTGCCATAATATAATGTATCTATATCAATTTATATACTTACGGTTGACAAATAAATAATATCACAAGATTTATATTGTCTGGTTATATCGTCTTCAAAGTATACATTATACTAAATGTTAAAATATGTTGACTTTTGAGGAATTCCAGCAGAAACATGTACCTACAACAAATTTTTGTTACATAATTATCTTACTGAATTTTTGTTAAAAAATATTTCATAATATATCTTATTTAGATTTTAGAATCAGTTTTTAATATATACTTAATGTAAAATATTTTAAACCGTTGTAATTTAATATATTTCAAATTGAAATTTATTGTTTAAATAATTTAAAAATCTCAAATGACAAACTTCTAAAAAATGATTCACTAATGATGTTGTTGAGTAACCAGCTTCCCGTTATACGACGTTGTTTTATAGTTATAAGGTTTTTTTTTGAATTATCACTAATTCTTAAAGTTAGTGAAAAATAATCAAAAAAGCTAATAGTATGTTTAAAACTTTAAAAGTATACTAAAAGAAACAACTAGCTAGCAATATATCCATTTTTATGTTAATTATTTTAATAATATTAAGTATATTCGTAAGTCATAATTAAAAAGTCAAGAATCAAAACAGTAATCATTTTAAGGTATTAAGTCATGGTAGGTAATAATTATAATTAGAAGATTTGGTGAAATTTCGTATTAATTACAAAAATAGTTAAATTTTTTACTTCCAAAATTACCGACTAGATAGCTGTACGGTCAAAGTAATACTTCATACTAAAGTTTTGATTAAAAGGTTGTATAAATTCAAATTACTTGAATAAAATGTTTGAAAATATATTTTTTCAAAACTGTATGACAAAGGTAGTCTACAGAGCCCTTATTTTGGCACAACCCCTGTCGCCCAAAAATGACCTTCCTCTTTTTGCCTACGTTCTCTTTTCGACCAAAAATGATAAAATAGTTTTCTCTTTTCAACTTAATAATTGCATTTTTTTCGATCACGGTTTCACGTTTTACATTTTGGATAATACTGTCTCAAAATTAATAATTAAAAAAAAAATCATATAATAATCAAATAAAAAAAATAGAAAAATCTATAATTATTAATAATAAATTATTAACAATAATTAAAAAAAAAATAAAAAAAATAGAAAAATATATAATTATTAATAATATTGTTAACAATAATTAAAAAAAAAAAAACACATATAATAATCAAATAGAAAAAGTAGAAAAATATATAATTATTTATAATAAATTATTAACAATAATTAAAAAAAAAAAATAATCAAATAAAAAAAATAGAAAAATATATAATTGTTAACAATAAAATTAACAATAATTAAAAAAAAATCATATAATAATCAAATAGAAAAAATAGAAAAATCCATAATTATTAATTAACAATAATTAAAAAAAAATCACATTATAATCAAATAAAAAAATAGAAAAATATATAATATTATTAATTTAAATATAATTATAAATATAATAATGATTTTTATTAAATCGATGAAAATTATGTGCTCTAGACTTTGTAAAGATGGTTACTACACATCTATTTCAATTTACATGCTATTTCCAATTGATTACTACCGACCTATTGAATGGTTAAATCTTCATCAATATAGTTTTATCCTTTATTGTTGATACTTTTAAAACATTTTTTACGAATATTTAACGAGCCTCGAATGGAAGTTTAAAAGTTTATATAGCTAAATGTATTATAAATTATAGTATTAAGTGATTAAATGATGTATACTAAAAAAATATGTAGGTACCCAGTAATACTCTTAAATAATGGTTTATTTAAAAAAAAAATCGAGTTTTTTTAAAAATAGAACAAAAACTCGAGCTACTCAATAGTACTTACAAATATCAGCATATATTTTAAGTTAAATTCGTGTTTAACTGTAATATAATTTGTTGACATAATTAAATACAATGTACCTATTACTATTTAACAATAGGTACCCACAAATACCTAGCTAATTTAAATATTAGATATAGTTTATTTGTGGTAGTAATTAAAAATATAATTAATCAAACATTATGAATTGGGGAGAGAGATTTTCGTACGTCCTTATTGTAAATAGCATGGTGGCTAGGCATAAGGAAGCTTCTGTCTATCGTTAAAACATTTAAAAAAAAATTAGTTAATATAGTTTTGCCGATTTTCGCTCATAATAATTTTTTGAACATCATGATAGTAATCGTATAAGTATAATATTATATCTAGGCCTCTATACTGCCCTATTATGTCTGGCTTTTCCACATTTTATTTGAATTAATAATGGGCTATTTTTTGTTGTACTCATATTTTTTGAAATTTTGAAATATTAAAAAAATAAACTACTTTATTTTAAAGATTATTTTTATAATAAAAGATATTGGCATTATATACTATAGAATAATATTTTTCAATTTTATCTTCCAAAAATAATAAAATTTTTATGGTAAATCATATACTTAGATAATATATTACACAGTGATAGTATATATATATTCTACCGTTATATTTTATATATATATATATAAAACAGTATCACTGTATTATATTGTCAGTGAATCTTGAATATAATGTGTGCTACTATGGAGAAGCAAACACCAAAATAAAAAATAATTATAATAATAATAATCACTAACAATAAATTATTGTAAACAATTTTTTAATAAAAGTTTTCAACATTTATTTAAATTAAGTACTCTAATTATCCAACAAATGAGTTAACTTTTTAATTTTAAATGAGATATTTAAAATGTTTTTTTTCTTATCAATTATAATATGCAGTGAGATTTTTTTTCAAAACATATTATTTATTATAAAAGTCAAAATTTGTATTTTCAAAAATATGTTTTTAATGAAACTAAATACATTTCTAAGAACTAGTATAAATTTATGCAAAACATTTATTTTTTATGATTAAGTTATTTTGACTTTTTAACTTTTTAAAACAAATGGATGAATGAATTTAAAATGACAGTCCATTTTTTTTTACTAATTAGTATTCTAAAGCAAAACATGGTATTTTTTTAAAATATAATTATGCAATTATTAAAAATAATAAATAGCACTTGTGCAATAGTATTATATATTTTAAGACTATTGTATGATTTTCTTATTTATCGTTATAACATAATTGTTAATTACCTAATGTAATTAGTAGATGAAAATAAAATCAATAGGTATACATTTATAATATATAGTCCTATAAGCCATATAGATTTTACACAAATTGTATATGGGTATGGTTTTTAAATATTATTATGATCAGAAATATTTACTTATTAGTTATTGCAGATTGCTTGCGTTTCTGTGCAAAACATAAAAATAGGATTTTATAGTTTTTCGCTTAAAACACGTGAACTTCAGATCATAGTCGTGTATCACGTTGTTTTAAAAAAGCAAAAAAACCTATATCTATAATCTATATTCATTTTAGTAAACTACGTCCCCGGGGCACACTAGTTCATGTACAATGGCTAAAAATTCTAAAACTCTATTTCTCGTGTCCGGATAATACATTTTTTTTAAGATGAATTATATTTTCTCCACCTAAATAAACTTTCATAGAATATTATGAATGTTATTTGGATTTTGGAAGCTTGAAATTCAAAAATATTAGTTTATCCATTCATATATATATATTATATATATATAAGTAACTTAAATATGCCTATACCAACCTATTATTTATTTAAATACTTATAATAATTAATAATATTATTACTATATACCTAAATGGAGTGCTAAAAAGATTTAACTACACCTGTAGAAACATTATAACTTAAATTATTACTATTTGCCACATATTAATAAAATTTCTTAAATTAAGACATTTTTAGTGAAATTCTGCATTTTATTTACATAGAAATAACATGTCACACTAATATAATTACATATAAAAATTATATTATGGTATTATTATAGTAATTTAAATTATTATAATATATTAATAATTAGTAATGATAGGTACAACCTAAAATAATATTATGAACCTAATAATTTATTATAATATTTTATTTTTCAAATATTTTATTGTATGATTATAGTAAACACAATATTTTTAATAAAAAATGTTCAAACCTACAGTATTATTAGTAGTAATATAATTGTATAATAAAATATTCTTTAAAAAATTGGATGACCATCTTCGTTCAGAATCATTTTGAGTATTCATTGATTTATCAACGAATTCGAATTCAACACATTCATTACAGTAACCTACTCAATGACGAGTACACTTGACACGTCTTATTGTACAGTTAAGCAACTTTCCTGGGTCTTTTTATCATTGTGCTATTATAAGATTTTTGCACTTCAAATGACAATCAAAATCCTTATTTCATAAGTTTTCCAAATTAGAATATGAATTTATTTTTTATTTTTTATTATGATATTTATAAAATATATGCAATCATATCATATATTTATTTTTATACATTTCAAGAAAATAATAACATTTTAAAATTCTTTTACATTACTTATTCTTTTTAAAAAAAACCTATCATAGTTAGGCAATGAGTATCAAATCAATAAAAATGTTTTTAATGATATTGTATACAGTATAGCCTAAGTGTATATTAGTTGTCTATTATAGTATGAGTCTGAACTTAAGGTTTTTAAATAAAATCATGAGAAATATTAATGCCATTAATCATGGTCAAATATTATTGAGTTCACGAAACGAATTTGTAACTTTTATGAATTATGAAAAAATAATGCAAATGCTATTATATGATTTTGCCTTACTGGCTGTATAACTACACTTCATCATTTATAGAACGATAATATTTATTTTCTAAAACCATTATACTATCTCAGTCGAAATGTAACTTATATACACTTTATTCCAACGACCATATGGTTTGTATTTTGCTAAGATTAACATGGCGAATATTTTTCAGCCAAAGCCGATCATCAGAAACAAAAGCTGATAATGAAAATCGATTAATTAAGGGGGTGTGGTGTTACCAAACTGGACTGGACAAACATCGATCGGCGTCCGAGGTTATTTCAGATAAAAAATAATATCATGATAAATAACATGACATTCTCAGTCTATTAGCATAGATATAATATCAAAGAATTTTAGAACAAAATATTATGGACTAGGTACCTACATACGAGTACAATATCGCATGTACTATACAAATTAATTAGTCGTTAAATTTGAACGTTGTGATTTTAGTGACATTTAATGCAACGATAATGTACATTTTACGTATAGTAAAATTATGCTCATCAGTTACAATGTATTTTCAAATTTCAATAATCAATATTTAGGAATAAAACGAAATGAAAAATAATTTTAATACTTGTTAGCATGAACAGGTCATATCATTCATATTTATTATAATGCACGATACAATGACAGTGTCGATAGGTTGTTTTGTAAACAGTGCTTATGCCTTCGAGAGTGTGGACACAAAAGAGAATTCATAAATCAAAGTTAATGACAGTTAGCGTTGTGCAAATAATTGTGAAATAATTAAATTTTTCCCCCTAATGGAAAAGCTCGTTAACGTTAAGTACCAGGTACACAATGTTTTACGCCCAATCAAAATTGAGAGAAGCGCAAACAAATGTTATTCAAAGAAAATAGTCATTACTTTTTACTAAACATGTAACCTACCAGCATTAATGTCTAACACGGTTCTTCGGGTTTGGCAGCCGACAGGGTATCTATAATTTAAAAATATAAATAGTTGTTTAGATAGCTACCCGTAACTAACTTGTAATTTTTGTGTAGTTAAGATTTATGAAGTAAATATGTATTGAAAAAGTCAAAAACTTAAGTCAATTGCCTGTTATTATATATAAATTATAAATAAATATTAGCATAAAAAGTGATAATCACTATACTTTTAGTTGTAACTTGTAAAAGATTATGAACAAATATTAATTAATAAATATGAAAATTTTGAAATATTCACAACTGCCTTTAAAATTAAAACATCATTAAAAGTCTACGTAGGGACCTGGATAATATTTAAGCTTTAAATTGTATAATATGAAGCCTGTACAATTTCATCACTGAATGATTTCCATCATCATAATTTGTGCATGTGTTTTTTTATTGTATTACCATCTTATTTACTTATATTTTGTTAAATATAATATAAATACAGATTATAAATTATAGTCTTTGTTGTTCTATTTCTTAAAAATAAAAAAAAAAAATAATTTGTATAATAGCCAAATTCACTCTCATATTATAGTAGGTACAAGAGTATTATATAGATTCATTTGAACGTGAAATTTGTTTCGATATTATTATATAATAATAGCATTTGTATGTTGGAGATAACACATGCAAGTACGACGACTTGTAAATATTTGCATGTTATTTAATTCAATGAGTAAAAAAATCCGGTGATCTATTTTAAAACAATATGATCCTTAAGTATACTAGTATACATAAAAATCAATAATCACAAATCACAATTTTAATAAGTGTTTTGTATAAGGAAAATTTAAAAAAGCAAGCTTTGCGAATCATAGTGATGTACTTATTGTAATACAACCGTAATATTATCTAACTTAATACATTTAATTTTATACCTAATATTAAGTTTGTTCTTTTTATTTAATTTATTATTCGTACAAAATCTTAACAATATAAATATGTAATAACAATAATGTAAATTAATGTTATGCTAATGACCAAGTCATCAATGTAGGATTAAGGTAAACAAAAATAAAACAAAATAAAAGTTTTTTGTTTATAAATTAATAAATAAAAAGTTTTTAGACGCAACTGTTTTAGGTTTTTTAAATGTTATAGACATCTATTATTAACCAATGAATATAAATTTTAACATTATAACGTCTAGGAAAAATAATTTAATTTATAATTATACAGCGGTCAAAATTTAAAGTTTAATATTTAACCACTTTAATCGGATATGGTATACCTACGTATGATGTATTAAAAACAAAATAAAATATGAGCAAACTAAATTGTGTGATTGAAATGTTTACTAGAAAATTTTAGAATAAAAGTTTTATGTTGGAATATTATTTTAAAATCCATTCAAAAGTAATTTATGTCATCCAATAGTCTATAATCTATATAAACATACTAAACTCTGAGAATAAAATTATGTTATTGAAAATAATCTAAAAATGTCTACCTTTTATATGCGTGTTTTTCATTCATTATATTATGACTTCTTAGAAAAATAAAATATTATATTGAAGTATAAAATTATTGTTTATAAAAATTATAAAGTATGGCATAAACTGAATTTAATATACTTCTCGTATTCTAAATAATTTGATTACAAATGTTTATTACCTATTTATTAATATATTAAGTTGTATGATTAATAATAATATAATATTATAAATAGATATTTACAGAGGAGCATCAACACGCATCAATATTTATAATTTATTTAAAATAAATATATTTTGAAGCTTATCGTTGTTTCCTACGAGTCTACGAGGGATGGAAAGACCCGACATTATCGAACGGCAGTTTACTATTTAGTGTTAGTTATGTAACATACACTTAAACGCTCAGTGGCCAATTTTCTGTACATTATATTTTTATTTATTTTAATCTTTAGTATTTTCATATTGTGTCAATGAACAAAAAGCCAATCTATATAATATACCTACTACTATATAATATATTATATAGGTATTATTGTATATTAAGTTTAAAAATATAGGTAGTGTTGATATTTAAATAATTAAATGTAGGTTCCTAACTATTCTAACTCTTATAAGTTGTAAGTTAAGTACAAAATATATGTATAATATATAATATTTATAAACAATTGTCGTGGCTATAAATACAAAGCTGTACAACACTTTAAGTAAAAGCACCATCATGTACTAAAGTGCAAAGAGATTAAAACTGCTGTTGAAAATAATAGATTCTAAAACTTATTATTTAATCCAGATTCCAGACACATTGGTAGAAACCAGTGGGGGGAAGATTGAGGTCTTAGTGCTCTCAAAAATTCGTTTAGTTCCATCTAAAAACAAATGGAAAAATAACTATAATATTTATCTTTAAACATACCTACCTAGGTAGGTACCTATCTAATAGGTATAGTCCAAAATTCCAATAGAAAAAAAAATAATAAAATATTTCATATAGAGTGAATAATAAAACTTATTGAAGTTTACACTATAAGTTTAAAGAAAGGTTTTATAAATACCTAGGTAGGTACACCTATTTTATGCAATTTTCACCTTCATAGTTCATATGTAGGTACAATCCATTGATTTCCAACAGCAATCGTTTTCTTACCTATAATATTAAAACACTTTAATACCTACCTACTTATTAATGAATGTTTATAAATTGATACCTATTAACTTATCATGTGGTTTCTACGAAGTTTATTTTAAGTTTTATTGCATACCTAGCACAACCTAGCTTTAAACAACATCAACTGGCTATTACTAGTATTACTTACAGTAGGTACTTACTTAAACGGCTTAACACCAAAAACATTCTCACTAAGATTCCAAATCAACTAGGTAGGTGCTTCAGAAAGGTTTTAGGACACCTATTATCCAAATTAAAAATAACAATATTTTGAGGTTCGACATAGTCTCTTTTCAATAAATTAATTTTTTGAAAAGTTGCAGTTAATATTATACAGTTTTAACTTTTAAGATACAAATAAAATCGTTAGTACCTATAAAAACGTTTAAATATCGATATTTTTTCTGTTACCTACACTGAGCAGTCGTGGCCGAGCGGTTAAGGCGTCTGACTAGAAATCAGATTCCCTCTGGGAGCGTAGGTTCGAATCCTACCGACTGCGGCTTAATTTTTCGACAAATTTTCATTGATGTATAATAATCTTATTATTTTTTTTATATAATATTATCTTCCATACTATTCTAAAAATACTACTTGAGTATTTCTACTAATTTCTACCTAATCTCAAATTGTATAATTGTTTAAGATTTTAAGATTTATAAAATGTATTTTACTATAATTTCTAATGTAGGTAGGTATTGAATATTTTTTATTTATATATCATAATAATATATTATATTTCAGGTATTTAAAAATACAAATATAAATCAGAATAGTATTTTTAGTTTTAGTAGTGATATTAATGAAAAGCATTCCATGTATTTATTAAAAGAGATGTTTTATATATCGTAAACATAATTTATCTTGTCTTAATATTGTATTTTTATGATGATATATTATTATGTATAAACATGTACTGATCATTATAAATGCTACTTAAATTTTAAATGAAGATATTACAAACTTAGTGCAAGCTGATAGTTTTTGAAAAATGTATTTACATAAAAAAGAATTGAAATATTTTTAAAATTTTCGAAGAATCAGAAAACCATAAACCATCGTACATAAATTAATTTTATTATGTTATGTCAACAAATAATACAAAACTTTTTCAAAAATGTATCTGAGTCTTGATGCTTCAAAAACAAAAAAAAAACAAAATGTATTTAAATAAAATTGCGTATCGATTTTTGTTAGATTAATTATAATATCCTGTTTACCTCTAAATGGTATGTAATTAATATCAATAATTATTCAGTTTTTCAATCATGCAATAGTATAAATAAATAACAAAAGACAAGGACTCGCATATACTAGTAGTCATTTATGATAAGTGGTAATAACTGTTAGTTAATATAATTATTTATAATACGTTAATGTAGACTGTAGATAATAGATATTTTATGATTTTATGTTGATAAATTTAATACATATGTTACTTGTATTTTAATATGATGTATTATTACAACAGATATAATATATATTTTATTTGATTGAACGAAATAATATTTAGTCTCTTTTTATGTACTTGGGAACCTATTTATAAAAGTATAGTGTGCACCTATTCGAAATACGAAAAATGTTAAGTAGAATTCTTTCGATCAAACTTTAAACACTGCTAAATTTGTTACTCACGGTACCGATGTATATGCCTATATCGAGGCACCTCCTTTAAAATGAATGGTATTAAAAACCTAGAGGTATATAATTTATCAAATATAAGGGGTTATTTATTTTTTTTTCGTGCAACATTACATTATTATAATATGTTTATACACTTTTTTTTTTTTTTTTAAATAAAGATACCCTTTCGTAAAAAAAAGTCACGGAAACTCGAATGACAAGAAATAATCCCTCTTCCATTATTTACTGCTATGTATTATAGATAACCAATCCAATAAACTAAATATATAGGTACCCGTGCGCAATGCACGTGGTGAGTAAATCAACAGATTTCTTTGGAGCTGCCAAATACATTCTTCTAAAGAGTTTAATAGACGAGCAGATAGTTAAGTTGATTGTAAATTGTTTTGGCAGCCATCGTAGTTTGCGATTTCCAAGGAATCGTTTCGTTTACTCGATCAATAGTTATTTTTTGAATACATTTTGTACCAAACTGTTATCGACAGTGGATATCAATTTTGTATTTGCTATTCTCTAAGAACTATATAATTCGAAATAGTTTATTGACTATATTTATTTTGTATAATAAAGCACACCTACATAATATTGTACATTATATATTTTACTGCATAGGTATTTATTATTAAGAATTCTGTTTAAAATTTAATGACTAAATTATTTAAAATATTGGTCCTGGAGAAACTACTAAGAAAAGTAAGTCTTTAAAGAAATACTCAACATTTTATTTAATCATACAATTTTTTTTCTTAAAAATTTTTATTAACTATGAATTTTCATCCTAAATATACAATAATAAGAATATAATTAAATTTAAAATGTAGGTAATTATGTATATATATTGTTTACATCTACATAAAGAAATAATAAAATGGTAGGTACCCAAAAATATATTAATATACATTAATATACATCAATACATTAATAATTTTATTCTAATTACCTACTAATTAGTAATATTAGTTATATAATTTATAACTTAAATAAGTTTAAATTTTAAAAATATAGAAATACAATTGTGACTTTATTGTCTGATTGCTTCTTGAGATAAGTTTTCCCCATCTATAAAATTATAACGAGTCAGTGAGAGAGCCGGAGGCCAAGAGGATAATATAATATATAGATAGGTGTATAATATAATAATAAATACATTAATATGACGTCATAATATGATAGCAAGATTCTATTAAGATATAATTCGATTGATGTAATCATTGTTATTATTTCTTGTTACAAACTATACTTTCAACTGCTAAAACTTTTAGTTCACTTATGATGTATCTAACATATTTTTCGTATACATTTTAAAAATAAAGTTTTATAACCAGTTTATTTTAACGTGATTTTTTATTTTTTTTTATCAAGATATTCAAATGAAATGCTGGAAAAAAAAATAAGTTTATATAAATGTAATATATACACTATACAGATAATAATAATAATAATAATAATAATAGTATATTATAATATAATATTAATTTTTATAAAATATTGAATAGAAGGCTAAAAATAAAATATTATAAATAAATTTAAATTTAACCTCTTGTATAAGGAACATACACGCTGTTATATTTAATAATTATTATTTCAAATTCAAACGTTTCTGTGTTTTGAATTGAAAAGTAATTAAAATCATGTCTTAATTATATGTACCTTCGTCCTATCTGCTCGTGGTTTGGCCACATGAGCATTCAACATTTACACAACAGATTTATGTACAATATGTACATATTTGTTTTCGTTCTATAATTCCTTTGTCTTTCTACTAGTTATACCTATTAGTTATTTTCTAAAATTACGAATTTATTTTTACTTATTAGTTATTTTATTTATCAATGTTTAATAATGTATCATTTAAAATATTTTAGAACATTAGAATTTTCTTTCATATACCTAACTCATAATAATTATTTTCTAGTATTGCAAAACTAAATATGTGTAAAATTTAACAATTTATATGAAATTATAACATATTAAGTTTTATTAATATTGAAATAGTAATTTTAATTCTATACACTCTTATTATACCAAGTTAATAACACATTTTTTTTTGTAAAACATTTTTCAACAACTAAATTTAAATTAACCCAGGTCTTTAACTATTAGATATAAATTAAAAACAAAAAAGATGTTGGACTTCATATAATTTAATACCTTTTATTTTACAAAAAAAAAATATATAATCTTAATAATATATAGGTGCTTATACAAGAATATTATGCTAAAATAATAAGTCGGTATAACAATTAACTAGATCTTTTAATTAAATATTTAAATAATTTTTTGCTTGAACAGAGAACAAAAGTACAAAGCACAAAGTATTTTTTTCGTAAATAAAACATAACATAGAAATTTTATCAGAAAGCTGTCCCGTTCCTTTATCCTAATAAAAATAAAACATAAAGTACAAATAATTTTGATTATAATTATTATTAATATACTTCAGTGTAAAATTGATTATCATTCGAAAATGTGCATGGGTATTATTATGCGATTACAAAACTATAGGTAGATATTAATTTCATGTATCTATAACTATCATTATTTTATGTTGATGGTAGACTATATTAATTTATGTTTAAAATAGTTTTAAAAAATTATTTATTTTGTATAAAGTATTAATTAAATATCATTGAAAATTGTAATTGTTATTGTAATTATTAGTGAATAACTACATGAATGATTTTTGAGTAGAAGTGTTAACGTTGTAACATATATACATACGACATAATATCCGCATACAAAATATAATACAAAATTAAATAGGTGAATGGTGATTACAGATTACTATAGCACGCTCAATCCCATTTTATTTAATTAATATTGAATTTATTCAAATCGTGATTTTCGGAATTATTAAACACATATAGGTGGTAGTATAGGTAATAGAATTTTTGTTTTTCATACTTTTGCGTTACAAAATTCTGGGTATTAAATTAAATAAGAATTCCTTTCCTATTTCCTTAAATTATTTTCAGATCATATTTTAGTATTTTGATGTACTTAATTTAAAATTTAAACAAGTTGTTTTAAAATTCTTTAACTTTAATGTACTATAAGGATAATGGGTTTGGAACATATAATAATATGGGGGTTAATGGAAATTTAAAAATCTAGTATTTTATTTAAATCTATCAATATTTATAATGTGTAGAATTAGTCGAGTATAATAAATACTTGATTCAATATTAATTTTTATATTTTGTATACTTAAAAATAGTTAAAATTATAATTAAGGACTATAAATCTTAAATACAAACATTTTGATAACTAAATAACTCGTTTAAACTTTAAATCAGGTACATCAAAATTTAAGAATATATTTTCATGAAAAAAACATATTACTGTCAAATCAATACATTAAACGTTCTGATCAGAATTTAAAATGTAAAATATTTTATTGTATGATTATATGAGAGAATTTTTGAATAAGTATTTCTTTTTTTTTTTTTTTACAAAAAGGTGACAATTAAAACACAGTTTATATTTTAATATCCATTGAACACATTCTATACATAAATATTTTTGAAGTTGTATAATTATTTTATACAAATTTATGTTTAATTTAATAATTTTTACATATTATCTTCGATTTTAATGTCATAAAATTTTTAAAATAGAAATATTTTCATCATAAATATTCTAGATTGATGATTCTAGTGGGAAAATTTAGTACCTAGAATCTAGATAGATTGATTGAGGAGAGGAATAATGAATGTTTAAAATAACAAACGGCTTCCTATTTAAATTCAAAAACTGAAAACCCAACTGGCCACTAACAAGCATGTTAATAATATTGAAACATATTTTATGAGCATGTATGTATGTTGACTAAGCAAACTAAAACTATTTCATTATTAATCTTAACTAAATATGTATATAAATTATACACAGTTCAAAATGTATTAATTGATTAGGTATTCCTAATATAGCCAATCCATTCGTAAAATATAGTTTTACATTTGAAAGAAATTTAAAAAATAAACTAAAATGGGTTTAGTTAAGTATCATTATGATCCCCTTTAGAATAGATATCAGAAATATATAAATACAATTTGTTATGATTATACTTAAAGACAATAAAAATTAAAAGTTATTATATTTAAAAAAACTTATTTGTTAAGTAACAAAAAATGCATAAAAAAGTAATAATAATCTTTACTTCAAATCAGTTATGTATAAATCATAACTTTAAATTTAAAAAAAAGGTTATTAAAAAAAATATCTATGCATTTTAAAACTATATTGTTGGTATTTATGAATTTCACTTAGGTACGAAGACAAGAAATATAGACATAAAATTTAATGAATTATAAACTATTTAGGTATAAGTTACAACCTTCAATGGTTTCAAATTCTTGTTTTATATTATATACACTAATATAAATAATACTTAAGTTATTTGTAACTTGTAACTTGTAACTTGTATTTATAGTCAATTGTTTTAACTTGTATATTATATAAGCAACACAACTAAGTTGAACAAATTATGACCAGTTAGAACATCATAATTTTAGAGTACTTACCTATGACTTAAATAATCGTATTTTAGCCAATATTGGCATAAGTATATGAGTTAATAGTTACACTAGTATAATAATAGTTTTGGTGGTTTCAACTGAATATTTATGTGAATTCAAACTACGTAACCATAAATATGTACGGTTATTAATATTTGATTATAATATAATATGCAACTCATGCAGTCATGCATATAGCTCATTTTAATATCATTACCTATAATATTATGAAGTTAAGAAATACACACCAAATGCCAAGGTAATCAATAATGTATTTTTGTCAGATGCATTTCTTTCAGAGACTTGAAATTTTAAAAACCAATTCTGTATTGTATTTAATTTATTAGCCTTGAATTAGATTTCATAATATTAACTAAAAAA
The DNA here is from genome assembly GCF_020184175.1 of Aphis gossypii. Lineage (NCBI taxonomy): Eukaryota > Metazoa > Arthropoda > Insecta > Hemiptera > Aphididae > Aphis > Aphis gossypii. The sequence continues at coordinate 49,275,579 of NC_065531.1, forward strand.
ATGTGATCGAATTATAAAAACATTTTAAAATTTATAAACTATTATAACACACGATAGAACCATTATCGTTTTTTAATTTGAGTCACGAGTTATGACTTATAAAAATATTACATATTACCTATAGAGGTATAACAATAACAATAATTTATTATACAAGAATAATAACAATGATTAGTATCATTGTATACAAAAAATGATTCTGGGCGGAGATATAGTTTAATAAAATTAAATCATGTACAGAAAAGTTTTGATTGAAACAACTGGTGTGTTTCAAGTTTCTACGACTAGTAATTTTTAACTATAACAAACATCTAAAATTATTCTATAATAAATCGTTATTTTACGTGTTAATTTTTGATTTCGTAAAAATGTAAACCTAAGATAACATTTTTTTTAATTGATCAATGCTCAACTTCTTTTATAATTAATGTAAGCTAAACTTATAGAAACATTGTATTACATTTTCAATTCTTAGCTACTTATACAAAATTTTACACAAATTTTTAACTACAAAATAACTTGCAAATTATTAATTATTAAATTAATTTTGATTTTGACAAATTTTTGTCAATATTTGAATTTCAAACCAGGGCTTGAATTTGAAAAAAAATTTCGTTTAACGTTATTTTGAATAAAATCGTTACACTACACAAATTTTGAGTATCGTTATTTAGAATTTAAACATTATATTCAACTGTTGTGTTTATCATTATTCAGATTTAAAACGTTATACAACTTTTGCGATTTTTTTTCAGAATTTAAATTTTAAACGCATTATTGCATACCTGTTTCAAAGTAAGAAAAAAGTAATTACCTATGTAAAATAGTAAAATAGTAGTGTTTTATATATTTTACATAAAAATACAATTATACCTATTGTTATTATTAACTAAATAATAATTGGAATTTAAACTATTAATGAGTGTATGAATTTCTTTTGCCAAAAATAGAATATTTCATAGACTCCGATCAGTATATTCGATTTTGTAGTACCGAATTTAACATAATTTCAGTTTACGTTGCACATCGCAAGATTGTTATATAACTTATATACATACTTTTATCGACATATATAGTATAACAACGATACTGGCAAGTCAACGAAATATAAGATTCATTTGATGATTAAAAACATTTTTATATGCTTCAAAACACAATGCCCATTGAACTATTTTTCCAACTGTATAATAATAAACCATTGTTGAATTCATCAACGATTCGGTAAACTTGAACAACGACTATAGCCAATACTATTACTTACAGTGATGGTATTAAGAAACTACAACCCTTCCTGTTCCCAAGTGTACAATAAACTTGCAGCAGACGCTTTAAAATCCCAAATCTGTCTTAATACCTCTTCGTGTAGGATTACACCGTCGCCATTCGTGAATAAATCTTAATTTTTATCTATCGAAAAAAAAAGAAGGTGAATCCTTCTCATCCTCCACAGCCTCAGACACCCCAACGCCGCCCTCGCCCGTTCATTTACGTTGGTTCACGTTCGCTGATACCATTTCTTCGTTTTTGTCTATTAATCAACCTCTCCTTAAATACGTCAGTGCCAGAGTTCGGGGTGCAGATTAAAACTGTTTTGCTTTTAATACCCTAGGGTTAAGCTTGTACATTGTACAAGAGTGATAGAATTAATTTGAAAATAATTCAGCACCTTAACTTTGAAAAACGAATCTGGTATAGTCCTTTCAAGCGCGGTGTCATAAGGATTTTAGCATATATCTAAAAATTAAAACTACAACCAATAAAATCTCAACTACATAATAATGGATATACTGGTACATTTTTGTTGTGTTATTTTGATAGGTATAAAATGCCAATTAATTCAAACTAATTAACACAATATAATGTCCTATTTAGTTTCATTGTTAATACAAACATTCTAAAATTTAGAAATCTAAATCATGATATTACTATTATTACTTGAAAAATAAAACAATGTTCTCATAATAAGTAAATATGAATGTATTCTGTTTATTGCAGAAACAATATCATATAATATAGTAGCTAATAGATAAGGTAATTTTTTTTTTTATATTTTAAAAAAATATTTAATATTTTTATTAATATTATATGTTAAAAATATATCACTGTAGGTACATAAGTAATCTACATATCATATATAAAATATGTATATTTTATTATTATTTCAGAAATCGATTCAAATTATGTATATATAATGTAGTTTAAGCAAATAATAACAATAATAATCATTTTTTAATTGTTTAAAAATATATGTGAAATGTCGATAATAAGAGAATTGTAGTACTTAATAAATTATTATTCATACAAATTTCGTACATCATTAATTTCTATTAACATAATCACTAATTAAATTCAATAAAAAGCCCTTACATCTTGCATACTTAAATACGTTTTGTATTTCCTTAATTAGTTTCTCCAAAGCAGATTGTCTTACACTGATAAAATCTGGTATTCGCTTATAATCGATTATAATATCATTTTTTCAATCAAAAAAATAACCACCTACCTTATATATTATATGAACTGTAAATCATAATCATAATTTTATGTTATGATTTTATTCAAATACCTATTTAAATAAGCATAATACAGGAATTGTTATATTAAAAGTAGTTAATTAAATAATTAATTATTATAATATTAATATTATGTAGCTATTCATTATGTTTTTTTTCTATCGAACAAACAAGAAGGCAATAAAGATTATAAAAAAGAATAATAGCAACAAAATATAATTATTTCATTATTGAAGGTTTTCAGTAAAATTTCAAAAAAAATTTAATTTGCTATTTTTCAAAAATATGTGTAATATAAAATAATATTATATTATATTGTTATTGTCACTGTTAAATTTTAATAGTAAAATTGTAGTAGTTAAACTTTGAAACATAAATTACGTATACGATGTTACGTTATTGTAAATTACCTCAGATACATACTAAAATATTACTTCCGTAGTTCCGTTTAAAGCTCAGTGATTATGCCGTTTAGGTTAATCAGGTATAGACGATATATAATATATTCATAATTTTCACTGTTAACGAAATATGTAATAAATATATGTGCTTAATATAAATTAATTCGTTTTCCATCACGTAAAAAGTAATTATTGATGAGTTCTACAATTTATTACTTAAATTAATTATGTATTAGCACGCATACTGTAATTAGTTGATTACACTTTTATCTTGATTTAAAAAAATATATAATATATTACTGATATTTATTTTATTTTATAACAGGACGAGATTTATTGTCTTGAAATTTATAGGCTCTTTATAATTTCATAAATTATCCGTGTAATACAAAATACCTAATTTCGGAAATACTTAATGAATCCCTTAAATATCATAATATTACATAATCGGTTAAGTCTTATTAAAATGAAAAATATGAAACAAATATTTTACCTTAAAAACTTTACGAAAGTTGAAAAAATAATTACATACATTATAAACATGTTATAATAATGCATATGTTTGACGTATGTATGTCTTAAAATATACCTACAGTTAAGGTTTTAGTTTCGCTTTATTATATGTTAAAAGCATTATTCTTTGAAAACATGACCAATTATTATATTATTACTTCTCAGCTCAAAAATGTTCTTTGTTTAGCGGCTCAGGCTATATAACACTGGTTATTTTTTGAAAATGGTACTAAACGCAAAAAGGAAAAAGTAAATATGTTGTTCACTATACTATAGCTAAATAAAATGCGTTTGTTTGATAATCCGATTATTATATATTTTCTTTTCACATTCCTACTTCCATGGTAATCGGATTTTCCAGGAAATACTTTGGTGTACTCGACGGGTATTTTTCGATTTATATACAAAAAAAAAAAATATATAGTGAATGATTTTTCGCAATGAAAATACAATTTTACCATTCTACAAAATTGTATGGAAATTCGTCGAATAAAGAAACTATTATAATTGAATTAATTATAAATATTGTGAATTTTTTTTTTTGGATTATCTTATATATGCTTAATTTATAGATCTTTGTAAAATAATAACCGGTTATTTTATATTTGATAATTAGATATTTACTAATTACTATTTCTTTTTAGGTAACATTAAATTTTATTTTTTAATGATTCCTAAAAAAATTGTTCTAGTTAACCTATTTAGTGTTAACTTATAAATTTCTCAAATTTAAGATAAGCAAATATTAAAATTTAAAGCTTAAGAAGGTAAAACCTGATTTTTATAATATTTGTATTAAAATAGGACGTAGGTAATACGAAAAAAACTGATCAAGAATAATACGCGAATATTATGTTAGATTAATAGTTTTGAATTTCGTAATAAATGATTTAACTCAATATACGCGATCGTACACAAATCGCACATTCTTTATATACTGCAGAGAACCACTTATCTAACAAATTGACAGACATGTTTCAAGCTATTTTCCATTATTTCTTCTTGGGCTTACTTCAAAAAAAAAAAAAAAAGTACGATGATTAATGGATTAAATTCGATTTAAACTCGATAAGATTAAAATTCAATTCGTATCCCTTCAGTATACTATATCCGTGTCCTTTAAACTATATCTATACGTAACTAACTGCAATACGATTTATGTATTCATTTTATTAAATATATACAGTTACTTGTATTAAATTTAATTATTAGTCACTTCAAATTCTGTATGCGAATTAGTTGGAAATATCATTATTCAATTTGTCAATATTTGATACCTATTTTAAGTGGCATAATGGTAAAAAACGTAATTTTTAATATTTTACGTAATTTTTTAACACGGTGTTTTTACAATGTTGTTTAAAAAAACAAAATCTACTTAAAATTATATAATGTAAAATATTTTCGCATCAATTCAATTTGGTATGAATCATTGGCGAATATTTATTATGTACTTAATTTACACATTTTTAATGATACATGATTAAGGTTTTCTGTAGAACTAATAGATATTATTAGAGAAACCCTAAATAAAATGTAAGACTGGGCTAGATTCTTATTTTCAAGAATTTATATTATTTATTTTAAATTGTAATGTTGTATGTCCATATAATTCTTCACATATAATACAGGAACATATTATATAATTTAATCAATGCTACAATAGTTGTTTGAATGTCAATTTACGATATAAATAATTTTTATTTAATAAAAAAAATAAATAATTGTCATGATGTATTTAATAAGTATGTACAAATTTTATAAAATTTACCTACAGCTATATTGTTAACAGATGAGTATACTGTAACGATTTTTAATTTGTTTTTAGGTTAGTTGAATATTTTAAATTATTTTAGGATTTACACTAGTCAAATAAATTTTTAGTATTCTTTGACGGATAATTTTTTAATGTTAGGTACTTTAATAAACTTTTGTTTACTACTAATTCTAATAGCTATATTAAAATATACTCAAAAAATCATTATACAAATAATTGATTATTTTTTCTTCAGTATATTATATGTATTTTATCAATCACTTTTTTTTCCAAAGTATTGTCAGTATTCAGTAAGTTGTCAAACACAAAACACCGACGTTTTCATTTGTTTGTAATATGTTAAAGTATTGTCAATACTGTCACATTTTAAGAAGAAAAGACAACACTATATATATATATATATATATATTGATTGCAGGTTTTTGTTGTTGACGTTAGCCAAAATTTAGACAAGTCTCATTCTATTAGTTATATAATATTCATTACTATATTATAAAATACATAATCGATATTTTGATTTAATAATACATTAATAGATTGATTTATAATATGTGTGTGTGTATGTCTGATTTTACATTTAGCCTTGATAGGGTATTAATAATTTTAATTATATCAACGCAAATGTATATAATGTTATGTAAGTATATTCGATTATAAAAATAAATCTCCATATAAATGTAAACATAATAACATCGTATACGTCACTAATATTTATATAATAAAATACAACTCGTTGAATTAATATTATTTTTTTTTCTTTTGGACATGCTCCTACATTAGTAATGTGTTATTTGTGTTCAAGTTCAATAAATTGACCATATTATACAAATATTTGTAAATATCCAAACATTATATTACATAATAACCATTACGAACTCGATATGGTTATTCTGCATATCCAACTATTTTATAATTTCTTATTTGGCTTTTTTTTTTTAGATCCTGATTGTAACAATTCTACATTTTACTGATATTTTTTAATGATGTGTTTTTTTATGTGTGTATGTCAAGAAAGAAGAGTAGTAGTCGATAAAACAATGTTTTGGTTTTAAAAAATGGGTTAGTTCTTGAAAGAAAATTCTATCTAGTTTGAACCTTTGAGAGGTAAAAATAAAAAATGCCTTGTACTTTTTTTTATAATCTAAAAATAAAAATAAAAACGAGATTTTTAAAATCTTGACTCTTTTTAAGTTATGTACTTATAGGTATGAAACATTTTCACTTTTGTTTCAGTTTAAGCTATTTGCTGGATAGAAATACTTGAAAATTTAATACAAAACTCCTCATATAAGTTTTTAACATCTCAATCAAAAATTATTGAAAACCTATAAATACACCGTCTCAGCTCAGAATTGTTTTCAAATACAGTTATACATCAATGAATTCAGAATTAACGCACCCATAGGCCATGATAGTGATAAACTCGACCCCTGATGAACAGCAGAGCGTTACCCACTTACTTGCCAAGTTGACAACATTTTTTTCCTTATGCTTAAATTTCGATTAGAAAATATAATATTATATTATATTGCCATTCTTATCTTAAATTATTCTATTATAATGAATAAAGTAGGTATACGCGATGTTAGTGATAACGTCATTACGGTCATTCCAAAGACATTGTAACTACTCGAAACCCAAACAAACATTTCACCCATAAGAAATATACAGTGAATAATTTGGACATTAATTTATTAATAAAAATAATTATATTTTGGCCACAATTTTAAGTGCATAATGTTCATCGTAAAAAGGAGAATTAAAAGGTTAATTGATTCCAACTTTGTTCTTATGTAATTTTAAATTTACAAAAGAAATAAATTTGGCGGGAAAAAAGTTAATTACAAACTACAATATTATTATGTATATTTTTAATATTATGATGTATAATATACTGCAATTAAACGTTCCTTAACTTTTGTCTAAAGCTTTTTCATTTATACTTAACTGTTATAATTATTTTTTATTCAAAAATATCTGATTGTTTTTTATTATTTATACAAAGATTAATATGGGTTATTGTTGGGCTGTTGGATGTAATCATCACAACCAAAGGGAAAAGTGTAAATTTTTTACACTCCCTAAAGATACAAAAACCCGTAACAAGTGGTTAAAATTACTTAGGTCAGTATTTTTTTCATATTTATAATATGTGACACAAATTATGTGTTACAAAATAATAATATATTCCAAATGGTACCTAATCTGTACTTAATGTAAACAAAATTATAGGCGAAGTGACCAACCTGGTCGTGGATGTGTTGTTTGTAGTTGTCATTTTAAAAATGGACTTCGAATTAACGGACCTGAGTTGCAAGAGCACTTAAAAAAGGCGTTTAATAATGATTTTCCTCCACCCTCCAAAAAAATACAAAGTATTAAAAAAATAACCATACCGTCCATACCTATAGATATGCCATCATGCGAGACTAATACACAAAATGCATTAGACGTTGATAGGTACCAATTCAATACACTTTGTTACCTATTTAAAGATATTAATTGTATCATTATAATAATATGATCTAGGGATATGAAATCTAAAGTTGATGAAAATTCAGAAATTGAAATATTGAATTTGAATAAGAAGATAGATCTGAATTTAGATTCAAAGTTAGTATTTTTATTATTAGATTTATCCATATTAAAATTGACTATAGGTATTTTATAATGCTTCATGTACTAAATGTAGGTTGTAGGTTTATGAATATACTTATATAATATTATAATATATACAATGTTAAATTAAAACAATATAATAGTTTAGTACTTGTCATAAATAATGCATATTGTTTTGAAAGATATAATTATTGCATTTTCAAATTTTTTGAAAATGGTTTATAAAACTATAATTTATATGTATATTATATACATATAATTATGTAATTTTATATTATTATTTTTACTAATTTTATCTAAATGTCATGTCACTCTTCAAATAGATGATACAATATTACTACATACTACCTATTTAATTTTATAATTAGTATTCCTATTTTCACAATTTAATATTTCATTGAATATTAAAATATTGTATTATTAGTATTATTATTTTTTTAGATCTGTTTCGGTTCTACCCACACAATCAATTCAAAGTGTAACAGTATTAGAAACTGAAAATTATTTCCTCAAAAACGAAAATGAAAAACTGAAAAGTAAACTGTATAAGCTATCGGTTGCATTTTCTTATGAAACTATATGCAACAGTGATGAGTTAGTTAATCTTTATACTGGTTTACCAAATTCAGCAGTTTTTAATTCTCTTTTTGAGATGTTTAAAGATGTAAATTTAAATTATTTTTTGGGATGGAATGTAAAAACTATAAGCCCTCAGGATCAATTATTATTAACATTAATGAAACTAAGGTTAAATTTACCTCATTTAGATTTATCCCAACGTTTCAATTGCAGTCGTGCTACTATTACCAACATATTTATTACTTGGATCTATACTATTTATGAAAATTTATTCTTAAAATGTATGAATAAAATACCATCTAGGAATAAGAACAAATTGTGCTTACCAAATGCTTTCAGTTCATTTACTAACTGTAGGATCATAATAGATTGTACAGAGTTTCCTACTGATGTAACTAGAAAATCAATGGTTATTCAAAAATCTACTTATAGTAATTACAAACATTATCATACCTTAAAAGCTCTAATAGGGGTTGCACCAAATGGTATTGTGACATTTTGTAGTAACCTATTTCCAGGCTCAACGTCTGATAAAATTCTCACTTTACATAGTGGTTTATTGGCACAACTAGAAGAAGGAGATTTGGTTTTAGCCGACAAAGGGTTCTTGATTAGAGATATTTTGCCAAATGGGGTCCATCTAAATATACCACCATTTCTCGATACACCACAATTTACTAAAGAACAAATTTATTTAACTGAAACTATTGCTCGAGCTCGAATTCATGTTGAGCGTGCCATACGTAGAATTAAATGTTATAGGATCTTAAATCATATTCCTACATTATTATTGCCTCACAGTGATTGTATTTTCAAAGTAGTTTCTGCTCTCACTAATTTAAAATTTCCTTTAATCAAAGAAATTCAAGATAAAATGTAAATTAATTGAAATAATTATTAAAAGTAAAGTATATAAGTATCACTTATTTATTAATCTGTGTAATATTTCAATATGTTTTCTAAATAATTTAATAATCCTGAAACAAACATTTGTTTTTTCTATTACCTATAGAAATTATACTTACCTACTATTTTAAATTTTTACTTATTGTTATTAATTATTAATATTTCCCTAAAATGTATGGAATATAATGTTCTAAATAAAATGATTTAATGGTGTTAACATTTTTTGACCAATTAGTATCTTTACAGATTTGAACTATGATAGTTTCATCTGTAGTCCACACAACCAAAAAGCATCTACTTCTCTTGGTCATAAATAGTTGCCCTTGTATTTGATGCCAGTAATTATGATGCTTATTGATGAATATCTCATTGTTAATTTTGTAAATTATATATGATTGATCCTCAGTTATTGCATCAGATAATTTACATTTTCTATATTTATATGGACACTTCACTTCAACAATATCATCTTCACCAATAAGACCATCAGGTGAAGCTCCGATAAATCCACACTGGTGTAACCATAGTCCAGTTGGTTGAACTATAATATTTTCAGTTTCTTGTAAAATATTTACTGCTGTTGATTCGTTAGCCAGGCCCCACTCTATTGCACGAACATGTTTAATGCTTCCATACTCATTATTCAATGATTTTAAAAGAGATTTTGGTATACTTTTTTTTTTCATAGCCGATATTATATCTCCAAAATTGCTAGCTGTTAGTCTATGTTTTTTGTAAATAAGCCATAGATCATTTTTAGCTTGACCAACAGTTTCTTGAGCAATTTTTAAAATAATGTCATTAGTGACTAAAAGTTTTTCTGAGAGGAAATATTGTTTATTTTTCGATGTTAAATATTCGTGGGAAAATAAAACTTCTTCAATTGAAATTAGCGAACAGATTTCTGGTGGAGGTATAAGAGGTTCAGGTTTTAATAACCACATTACTCCTATAGGCATTCCAATACATGCTAGACTTTGCTTAAAACGGTCTATACTATCATCTGGAATACTATTAGTTGCTGTATATGGTTTTGATGGATAAATATCTTTAATACTTTGAACTTCAGCATCATTATTTGATTTTCTAGTATTCCAAGTACATGGTAAGTCAGTAGAGCTGAAATTATTATGAATGAAAATACATACAGCAGCAATGTGATGACAAATGCCTTGTCCTCTTGGGCATGTACACATAGAGTCCGATATTGTGTCATCACTTAAGACTATCTAAAAATAAATATTGAAGTTAGGATGGAATAGGTAGCCATGTACCTTTACATTTACATAGCTTAAAAAGTAAATGTATTTTATATTATGTTTAACATTTTAACATTACACTAATTTATAGAAACTATATGCATAGCCGCATAGGTACCTATAAGGCATTTATTTTAATTTAAAGTATGTTTTAAAAAATTAAAATATTTCTTTTTATTTTATTTTTTTGAAATATAGAGAAACTAAGTATTAGTTATTTTATATTAAATAAATTTATCAAAATATCAAATATACTGTATAACACTATAATATTAGTGCTATAAATTAAATATTAAACTTTATTAATATAAGCATGGGCATAGTTTGGTATAATTATATGTGGGGGCTATATACTATATAGTATATAGGACTAGAAAAATATACCATTTATAAAACTCCTTTCATTTAACTGAAATTAAAAAGAAAGAGAACATTTAAAAAAAAAAATTTATATTTTACTTCTTAATCTGGCATTTTATTTTACAATGTATAAAAGATAAAACAATTAAAATGTAATTATTAAATTAAACATAGTTCAATAGTTGTCTTTGTTTTTCTGAAAAATATTGAGAATATTTTCTGATTCTATTGCATGTGATAAGTCTATTTCAATATGAAGTATTGCAGAAATGGGTAGGTAGTATTCTGAATACTGTATTCAGAATATTTTTTTTTTTAAGTATTTTATCCAAGTCTGAAGTTTGTAAATCTGTCATTTGTCATGGTATTCTAGTCCAATTCTTTAACTTCTGTGGGGGCTGTAGCCCCCATGCATACTACGCCCATGAATATAAGAGTTAAACAAATTTAATACCCATACATTATAATATATTCCTATAATAAGTAAGTAATATATGAATATAAAATAACCTGCACATGATATGTAGTTTGTTTCATACTGGCTTTAACATCACCCTTAATAAGTCCATCGGGATCAAAATTAATTTTTGAAACATATCCTGCTAGAAATGATAATTCACCTCTTTTCAACTGTTTTTGATTAATTTTAAAATAATTTGATATAGTTGAAAAACTTAAAGCACTTTTTTGGGCCATATTTAATGATTTTCAAAAACTAGAAATAATTTAATATTATGACGTAAAATGCAGTTTACAATGTACAATTGCAGTATACTATAATATTGTACATTATAATATTAAAAATATACATAATAATATTGTAGTTTGTAATTAACTTTTTTCCCGCCAAATTTATTTCTTTTGTAAATTTAAAATTACATAAGAACAAAGTTGGAATCAATTAACCTTTTAATTCTCCTTTTTACGATGAACATTATGCACTTAAAATTGTGGCCAAAATATAATTATTTTTATTAATAAATTAATGTCCAAATTATTCACTGTATATTTCTTATGGGTGAAATGTTTGTTTGGGTTTCGAGTAGTTACAATGTCTTTGGAATGACCGTAATGACGTTATCACTAACATCGCGTATTAGCTTAACAAAATATTTCTGTAATAATAGATTATTATGTTATTACAATAATAATATATATTATATTGTATTCGTAAATAAATGTGCTACACCGGTAATTTGTTATTTTCAAAAGACTATAAGTATAGTATATTACTATATCAATTCCTAACCTTCATGGTTTTTTAAATCTTTTAATTAAGAGATGAATTAACATTGTATACTTAGTGGGACTTATACGTTTTTAAATTTAGTTCAATTAATTCTCAAATGCACTGAATGTATACCTAGTTAAAAAGACTTAAGACTGTTTTCGTAAAAAGTTTCATTAATTCGTACAACCTTTTAAAATTAAAACGCATACTTCGGTAGCAGGCCAAAACCAACAGTGTAAAGTTGAACGAAAAGTTTTGATTATACTTGCGGGAATTAACTTAGTCGGTTACTCGAAATGTAATCCTGCGTGTTGCTTGAACTGTAGTTACTCGTATGTAACATGGTTAAGATATCTATTTTTAATTTGATTGCAGTGTACGGCCGACGAACCCGTTCCCAAGACACTCGAGAGAGAGCTTTAATCAATTACATTAGATCGTGATATCGTAAAAACGAGGCGGACTCGTGTAATACCTGCAGTAAAAACGAACGAAATGCCCTGGCAAGCTTATATTATAATATTATAATAATGTATGCGCGGAAAAATAGTGAGAGTATATACCTACTGTTTGGCCATCGGGTACGGTGCGTGGATTTTCATTTGACGATTCAAAAAAAAAAAAAAATGCGATAACAGTTTGTTTGAATAATACATATAGATAGTACAGTTGTATTATTCAAACATCGCGATTATAATTCGTCGTCGCCGTCGGGATTAAAACGGTTTTGGATTCATAATCACAGTGTACACGTTAGGTGTAGTAGGTCTCGACCTTTAAAAGCTACTCTCTCCTAAACCCAAACCACCGTAATTAACGAGTGATTCGTGAAATATAATCTCGGTGTGACCCGCGGATGTGCTGATTATTTCACTCGTCGATTTTCGTCCGTGTTCGCGGTTTGGCGCCGAATTACTTCGATTCGAATACGATTCGCAACTATAAGCAATTGAATAAAATTCGTGTGTTGTACACGTGTTGTGGGAAGAGTACGCAAACCGAACGAGTAGGTACCTATATATACATACAAACAGGGCGAGGGCGTCGCCGCGAGTGTAGTGAAATCGAAAACGAAAAACACTGAAAAAACCCTCCCGCGCGCGCGTGTGTGCTCTACGCAGCATTGTTGTCGGCACGCCGTGAATAATAAAGGAGTGTTTACGGGCCACGGGAAAGGGCTATATGTGCAAAAGACATCGTGGACAGAAACACCGTCTCGCTGCTGCTGCTGCTGGAGTATTATGAAATATGGGACAATTTTCCACGGGTAAAACGTGACCTGAATATTTAACGAGCGCGTGGCGATAAAGCAACGCGCGAAGATTCTTGGATTTTTTTGTTATTTCTTTTTACTTATATATTTATACGCTATTCTCTCTCGCCCTCAGCTCCCCCTCCCCTAACACGCACTAACCTATACATATATTATATACCTACTACCACCACAACTACGTCGCATATATTATAATAATATAATAATATGCTACTGTTGTGGTGTGTGAGTGTGTGTGTTATATATAGTCGCTCGGCGGGACAGCTTTCTCCGGAACCGTCGTCGTGCCGCACTCACCGCACTATATGTCTACATTATTACTATATCATATGGGCGCAATGATGATAAAATACGTCGATAAAAAGAATATGATATGCGTCGTGGTTGGACCGCTTCCAAGGAGCTCTCCCCGAAGGATAGTATTCCATGGTACGAGAGACTGCGTCTATATAGGTAGAACACGAACGGTTTTAATTTGTTTTAAAAGGATCGACAGGCAAAGGGGACGTGCACATACGATGACTGCGTATTGCAATAAATGACGTGTCGACGAAAAAATACGTGTACTTATGGGTAGGAGCAGTAGGTATTATGATGTATTATATTTTCGAGCGATATAGTTCGTCGAGTGACAATTGTCGACGGGGGACAGACGACGATTATTCCGCGGCCGCGATCACGAGAGGGAATTACGCCAACGCCTGAGGTGCACACACATGACCATGTGTTTCAATAAAAGCTGGAATAGAGCTTATGCCAAGAAATGGGGTTAAACGTGTAAAACGTTTGAAATCGACGTTTGAATAAACATTTTCAACCTTTTTTCCCCTCATTTCCGAATTCAATGTAGTTGAATGATTTCCAAAAACGGGATTTTCCTTTTTTTGCACTCTCCAATACCTTTTAGGATTTTTTTTTTTTTTTTTTAATACATCGGCATTCCATGTGTCTTTTGCATTTTGTTCATAAATCTTTAATGCCATTAATATTATTATATTTAAATATAGCATTTTAATCAATACGTGTACGCCATTCGCGTAAATATCGTTTATTGAATATATTTTCAATGTCGTCCAAATTGTCTACACAAACTACCAACCTTTTACTCAAAGGTAAATGCGTCGTAAAATTGAATAACACTTAATAATTCAGAATTTCAGATCAACGATTTTATAAATGTTTTAAGTTCAAAAGGTATATAATTACATTTACGTAAGCTTAAGTATTTCTGCTGAAACAGTCGTTTAAAATTGCAATATTCGTAATTACCTGTAAATGTTGAACGTTTTTATATTTTTTTTAGTACGCTTATCTTTTATAATACGTATATATATATAGAACGGATTTTTTTTGTTATTTCCATAAACTAATAAAATCGGTAATTTTAATTGTATTAAACGAATGCAATCAATAATTTTGTAAACAATTTTAATATAAATATTTAAAATTTCAATTTTTAAAACGAACAAAAACAAAAGAACGCCAACAACTCGAATCAAAATTATTAATACACACGCAAATAACTATAGAAAAAAATTAAATATTTTTCAATTTAGAGTTATAAAACACATACCTACCTAAAATTAAAAAAATATACAGTTATATTGATGATAAAAAGAGCAATATTGCGAGGCTGTTGAACGTGAAATGTTATTTATGTAATATAATATCGATATAGGCGTAATATATTATACATATAATATTATAGTACAATACAATATAGTATAATATTGACTCTGTTGAACAATAGGTCCACCGTCAACATTCTAAAAGCCAACTCGACCGCTATTAAGAGAAGTGAGAATAATATCCCATTGGCTATTGTCGCCGCCGAATATGACAGTCAACAGTCAAAATGCTTACTGAGCTCTTATATACATTATATAATTCATTACGACGAGTTTCCTTCGAAATAGTTAACCTTACATCCACGACATGCGGAGTGTGAAAGACTATAGACGACAATATTATAATCACATCATTCGTTGAGTATATATAACGTGTTCTACAAGTTAGCTTCGAAAGACTTACTAAAATGATTTATAAGGGACGCGACACAAACAGTATTATGGTATTGACAATGTTGTAACAATATTAACGGTGGAAGAAAAAAAAATAGGTACGTTTCCTCGTAAGAAACGAAAACAGAAGAATGAGATCACTCGCATGAGATATTAAGTGCTAGGTGTATTTTCGTCCCTTTATAATTGACTTTGGCGGTAGCAGTTAGCGACGACAATAATGGAAGTATGTCGGTATGATATTCCCGAGCTTTTCGTCCTCGGCCAACCGAGCAAATAGAATAGTCGACCATAATTTTTGCGTACTCACTACAGTATGGTTTATCTTTTGACGAATGATGGTTATTTATTAAAATTATTTGAAATATTTGAAACTGAAATACCGCCACGTGGTTATTAATCGCATCTATTTATTCGTTAATTTAATGCGTTTAGTATAATAGGTACGTATATGGTATATATAATAATAATATATCATATATATTATATAATAATAATATTACCGTTTGCTCTACGTGCATTATTTTATAAATCGTTATAGGTTATTTTGAAATTTTTGACTTTGACAAATTCGATGGAGGTGCAACTCGAATTCGATACATTATGCGCATAGTGCCGAACGCCTATAATTTATATAATACACTAAAAGATGTATTGTACAATATAATTTATAAGCCTACGTATAACGTACACATAGCTTGATATAATATCGTCCGGTATTAATGTAGTGTGATCAGTTACAAACGGGTCGCAGATATACGTATATACATATATATATTATATGAGTTGCGCGTTGAAAACGAATATTGGCCGAATTGACAGCGTTTAATCCGAAACACGTGCGTATCACATTTTATATGATAATATATGACTTAAGTCGCATTCACGAACTCATAAAATTAACAACGATTCAACGTTAAGATCGAAAATAAATGTCGGTATGACCTGTATCACCCATCAAGGTACATTCGGTTCGAGTCATAAAATGTAGGAAAATTCCTAATTTTTCAATATTAAACAATCTATTGTAAATACTATGATTAATAATTATTATGTTGTAATATCCGCTACCTAAGGAATTGCAACAAATGGTCTTTACAACCGACTTGATATGAAAACTAACAAAATAAAATAAAAACAATTCAACAAATACGTAAAATTATAATATCAACGCACCGTTGATATATATAATATATATAAATACGACTTATGTCGATATTATGTTGTATAAGCGAATAACATTTAAGTAAATTAAAAAAAAAAAAAAAACATAAATAAATTGTTGTTGCTGAAATTTTCATTCCAGATATTGACGTTAACAGAGGCAAAACGGGTGATCTTTTATGATCGCTTCTTCGTTCTATCTGTTTAACGACGGTCTAAGTCCGAAATCAGCCAACCGTCTAAGGATATTACCCGTGACGCGTTTTAAAAGGTATTATATAGTGCACTGAGAAAGAATAGCTATATGTATTAAGCGTTAAAAATCTGCGGTTGCCGTTGAGCGCTAGTCGAATACATTTGTATACCAAAATTTAACATTTTTAAGCTGATAATATCATTATTGCTCTTGGCGCGTTCATTGTGTACTCCGCGTAATAACTAATCACGACGATAATATTACAATTGTTGTAAAACCTGGTCGACATTGAATCAACCGCTCAGCCACCCGAACACATCGTCGACTGCAACTGCGTATACCTACAACATAATAATATTATTATTTTGTTAGATATATTATATAGCGGCACAGCGCTCCACAGTGCGGTATCGTCTGGTACACGCGCGGTTTCCGGTCACATCTGTAAACGCTAATTGAGCGTGCGTTACACGTATGCGCTGTGTGTGTTGTAGTATATGTATTGCAGTAATAATAACGTAATAATAATCTTCTTACAGTTAATATATATATACTTATCCGTCCTATATACCCGCACGAGTTCGAACCGTCGAGAACTACAACACTGCTGTTCGACTCGGGCCACCGCCACCGTTCGCCGTGCAGTTTGGCAATTACGCTACCACTGAATACACCCACACACACACACACACACGCATATATAGTATATCCCGGGAACTTGGTTAATAAACAATGTACCGTGGTATGCGGTCCTCGGGATAGGGCGTAAGTATGCGACGACCGGTCGGAAAACGAAACCCGTGACATTTTGCACCGGACCGATTTAGTTTCGCCATACTTTTCCGTTGCGGAGTTTTGAACGGCATGGCGGTCACCAAACTATTCGACAACATTATACATTATTGCGGGATTGTACATGTGCCGCCGCCGTTGTTCGATGGACCTTCGTCCAAACTCACCACCGCCCCCGTTTACCTTACGACATTCTACCAGACACAATGATCACTGTAAACGATAATACTGTAAAATTATTCGACCCAAATGCGTACATAATATAATAATATTATCAATGTACACATAACACTGGTTAACCGTTAGAAACTAACTAGAACTTCTGTTCGATTTTTGAGCACCCACTCGACTCACGAGAGAAAATATTTCATACGGATTTGATGAAAAATAAACTTGCCCCCAAATACGAGATTGCAGTACTATATATAGTATATTTATATTATATTGAATTACCGAATAATGTACTTTAAAATGAGATTGCGTGTCGTATTTTACTACGATCGTATATGTATTAGCGTCGCATATGATTTGGAACAAACACAATAAACGAAAATCGAATCATCATTAGTGAGGAGCGTTCACCAATAAGTAGGCGAATAGGATATTATTATTACTGTTAAAATACTCGTAAAAGACGACGAAAAAAGAACACGGAGAGTGATTGATTGATTAACAGAAACTCTTATGATCATATTCGCAAATAAATTATTATTCGAGTACACTGTATACGCTGTATTCGAAATGTTTTTAAAAAAGAAAATGTTATTAATATAGACCGCGACATATATTGTATTCTACGGACAGCTCTCAAGGAAAACCCTACTTAAGAAAACCGTGGTCATGTTGATGTTAGTGACACATTTAACAAGATAAATACAGCGAAAGCTTTTCAACTCTGTCGAAAGAATAAAAAGAAATGTAGTTCCGATCCATAATATGGTTACAACAGCGAATACCCGGGCATTGTGTATAATATATAAATATGTATGTATATATATATATTATATATGTGCCTGGAAATGTAAAAACACAGTAAAACCGTGTAAGGTTTACAGAGTTTTAAACTCGAGTAAGATCCTTTGCAAAGCGACTCCGGAAAGTTTAAGCGGCTTAAAATAGATATCTTGGACGTGAAACGGATACATAAGACATTATGATAGAAACATTAAACAGGAGCCCAACTACATGACGTGGATGAATAGCAATTCGAGTGAAGTGGCGCACTCACGATTTCAATAAAAAAAAATTGTGAACTTACAACACACCGTGTGAAACGCGTGACCCGAAATTTGGACACAGTAAATTGAAGGCTCATCTGTCCTCCACCCGGGAAAATCAAAAGGTCGAGGCTGATTGAAATATCTCACAGTTCGATAGTATATTGAACACGTGTGGATCGAAGGTCAGCGCGGCACCTATACCAAGCAGATGAAAAAAAATAGTGCAAGACCCAAAATAGGTATCAATTTAGCCCTTAGGTATACATCTTACAACTCGTATACATAAATAAATTAAATTCACGTAGTTTTAAAAAGTGATAAACCATGTTATTAAATATATTTTTTATCATTGTAAACCTATATTATATATTATAGTACTATTGTACTAGAATAATACATGAGCCAGTTAGCATAATTAATAGTCAAAACCACAGTATACACCGGTTTCGGATAGATACTTGTAGGGCCGAATTTTAGGACGAGGGTGCCTGGGGCGCTACAAAACGAATGCCTCCTCTTAAAGTAATTTTTATTTTTTATTTTCACATCCAATTATGCAAATACAAAACACGATACTTATATAAATTGGAATCTGCAATACAAATTAAAATCATAACTTCAATAAAAAATGTTCAATCATTGATATTTCCATAAATTAATAAATACCTAGTGAAATGAATCCATAAAAGTGAGACACAAATATGAATTTATACTCGATAGTTAGGAACTTGTATAACGATCATTTTGAAGTATGAAATTAATAAAAAAAACAAATTATGAATTTCAATGACACAAAATCGACTTCAGACTTTGCTCTTTTAAGTGTTGAACATACTATGATCATTAGATTTTTTTCTGGAGTAGTTGAAAAATATGCAGCAGCAAAATCTCGAAAAGTATTAATATAATCTAAATAAAGTCAAATATAATTAAATAGGTAGGTATTTTTATTTTTCAGGTTAATTGTTTGAATATAATTACATTTTTTCAATTATGCTTTTGATTAAAATATTTTTTTCAGTAAACTTTATTATTATTACGTGGAATTTCAAAATTATTAAAAGTCTAAAGATGGACCCAGGGCTTACATATTTCTAATTACATCTCTGGGTACTTCATCACTTTATAGATCGCTTTCGTTATTGCCCATATTTAACTTAAAATGATATTGATATTGCATTGTGATATTACATTTTAAAACGATGGAAAATTATGTGTTGAAATTTCTACAAAATCACAATATTGTTTGAATTTATTCCAAAATATTTTACGGTTATCGGCAATTATACTCAATCGACATGGACATAATTTGATGACCTCTTCAAATTACTGTATTTTTTTCTATGAGAAAAAATATTAATGGAAACTAAAAAAAAACCAACGACATTGAGGAACTAATGCGAGATTAATTGTCATTGTTTTCACATTTATTTTGTTATTATTAACTGTTATTATATCGCATGTATTATGTCAAAGTGAGCAAAGTTAAACAAATACCTAGAGCAGGTTTTTTTGATTTTTATAAATATTTATTTCTTTAAATTATATTTAGTACCTATTTATAGTGTTTACTCTAAAATCGTGTTGTTATATTTTCTTTATTAAAGTTTTGTGAAGATAATATTGCTTTATACACGTAGGTAATATTATAATGCAGTATGTTCTGATAAAAACATATTTTTATACTTATTTACCGAGAATAAGTAATAATATTATGTTATAATAAAACTAATTATATTTGTATATTCACATACTGAAGTACAATATATATATATATATGTATATTGTATATACATACATTTAATACTCTTTATTATTAAAAATATATGATCAAATCAAACATTATAATAATAATATGTTTTTACTTCTTAGAATATGTTATTTATTCTAAAAACGTGTTTAATAATTTTAAACATCTAAAAGATAAAAACTGATTTTTTTTCTACTTGCCTAACATTTGATTTTATAAGTGCAAATGTGTTACATGTTATGTAGTAAAAGTCATATATTATTAGTATTTAATTTTATTAAATAAAATTTTAATAATTTTTTTTATTTTTTTAATTTTATTTTATTTATTTTTTTTTTTTTTTTATTTTTTATTTTTTTTTTTTTTCATATATTATTATTTATTAAGTCACATATTATTTTATTTAATAGATTATTAGAATGACAATTTGGTGAAATACTGAAATGAACCAAATGTGATACATAATAATTATTAATGAATGCCTAAATTATTATCCTATTAAATTTGTAATGTATACAAACATATAGTAGCTAAAACTAAAACAATTAACCTCTTTTTTTTATAATGTAGAAATGTAATAAAGTTTTAAAACTGATCTTTGTACTTGAGTTTAACAAATTTCGATGTTAAATTCTATGTTCATGTTAAAACATGCTTTGTAATTATAATTTGAGCATTTTAAATTAATTAAAACAGAAATTATAAAAGGCTTTACAATGTTGTTTTATGATTAGACAATAGACATTGTTCAATAATCTATAACATATACCCTCTTCTACGTTATGTCTACAAAATATTTTATTAAGATAAAAGAAAATTAAAAATATCGATTGAACAAATTACTATTAAACAATTAATGACTAAAAACAAATTTTTCAAATATTTTTTAAGTTTAAAATATAAATACATTACACAAAAAAATTAGTAAAATACTGCTCTATCTATCTTTTTGAAGGACGAATTAATTTAATACATCTTATAGGTACCCGTTGATACCTAATAGAATACAACACTTAATAGATGTATACCATTTAATCGGTTTTCTTTAATAGTATATTTTGACTGTTGTAGTTTAAAGTGTTATTGTAGGTAGATAAACATTTTTGCAAAAAATGTATATTTGGAAAAAAATAAGAACTACAGTCGGTGAAATAGTTAACGATTGTAGTTAAATAATTGTTTTAAAGCTGAGTGATCTATTTTTATTTAATAGTTTTATTTCTGTAGATAGTGAATCAATGTCTATAAAGTTGGAATACAAGTTAAAATTCATAACTGATATTTAAATTTTACCACACATTTTCGGTTGATATTATAAGTACAAAGAAGACAAAAATATCTTATGATTTAAAAACCTATCTTTCAGTTGTATAAAATCACCGTAACATATACGGAAATAATTCTTTTAGACCGTTAAAATTGACGTTAATACTATTTTTTTAGCCAAGGAATTTTTATATAATCTTCGTATATCAACATCAACAACTATTCTGTTTTTTGAAATATCTCTTTAAACACTTAGCTTATAGTGGTCGCATATCTTCAACTTCACTTACTACCATTTCAACTTATGTCACTGTTTTACTTAAATCACATGTTATTGATTATAATACTTTAAATTAAGGTAATGTTAAAGATAATCGTGTGTTCACTGTCACTCAACTTATAACAAAATCACTAGTTTTAATGTTTCAATACAGATTAAGTGCTTTTGATGATGTTTTCATGTCTTAAAATAACCAAACTTCTTCTCAAGTTTTGACAATAGGTTTATATAATATATCTAGAAATCGTGTCATTCCATCATCGTTTTTGACCCAGAGTAGGTTGCACGTGGATGTTAATTAGTTTATTTTATTTCGGGAATAAATTGTTTGATTTTATTTTTGACAACCGAGTCCGTCTATATTATATTATAATATCTATTAAATAAGTACGTAATTTCAATAATACAATTTATGAATAGATAAAGTTAAAATATAATTTAATGAAATTGAAATGAGTATAGATACTCAACACAGGTGTGTACGAACACCAGTTGCCGTTTGTTAAGGAAATATGTTGTGTCGTTATATAATAGTTACTTGTGTTTCATTAGAATTTTAAAAGAATCAGTAAAAAGTTTTAAGGTTCCTAGTTTACGATGTGAATTTTACAAGATTTAAAAATAAATGACCCATTACGGAGGAACAGCATTATAAAAGTATATATTTTTTATTATGTCATTTCAACAAATAAAAAAAAACTAACTGGCGTATAAAAAATTATAAAACATACTTAAATTATTATTTTTATGATACCCTAGAGAAGATTTATAATTTGTATTTAATAAATTTATATAAACATATAAGACGTTGCTATAAACATTTAAGATTTTTTAATATTTCAAAATATATACTATTTAATCATGCACTATGAGCAATTTAAAATTAATATCAGAAACGTTCAGATCTATAAAAGTAAACAATATATTATACTTTATTATTTTTAAATTATCTGGAATTAACAAACAAATTAAACTTCCATAAAAAATATGTATCTAATGAAATAGATATCGTATAAAATTTCTTTATAATAGGTTTTTAAATAATGTTTATTTTTATGTAAATGTACATGCAACGAGTATTAAACATTGTAATATACAGTTCTCGAACAAACTTGGGTTTCTAAAAAGTAATTGTACATTATTATGGTATTTAATTTATTGTTTTACATAATAAATGTATAAAAATATAATATGTACCTATTGTACCTATAATAATATAATAAATTAAAATAAAATATTTTTATTTTATTTAAATAGGCACTTTATGTACCCACATATTATACTATTAAATTCTTAAAATATTGTTAGTAATATTAAAGCTTTTAGATAATAAAAAGTGCAAATAGTGAAAATTAGTTTCCTAATATTTTGAACAAACTTTCTAGGTGCATAATTATATTATATTTAATTTAGACATACTATTAAAGTTGCATTATACAGTATTCAAAATTTTAAATACACAATAATATATGTATAATATTTATAGCGTTTATAAAATACATAGCACCAATTGAATAACATTAATTGTACTCAAATATTTAAGTTCTACTTAGATCTAATTAATGTGATTTCAATTCAATAAATTAACCTATAAAAAAAAGTGTAATTTATTTTTAAAGATTAAAAATATGTGTTTCAAGTACCTATACAGTATACATATTCATAAGTGAAGTAAAATAATTTTGATTAATAGGAAAATATTTTATTTCTTAGATTATAACTTTAAAATTATGTTTTTCAAATACAAAATTTATTTCATACTTCGTAGAATTAATAAATGGTAACAGGGAAAAAATTAAAAATTCTGAAGTAAAATATTAAATTTTAATCGAAATATATTTTTAAATAATTAACTGAAAACTATGAACATTGTATTTTATCATAAATGCATTTAGATGTTAAACGTAGTTTTTCTATAAATAAAAATATATTAGCAGATAACCAAAGCACATTTTTTTAAAAATATCGAAAAATACGTTATGCCATGGAATAATCAAAGGGTAAAAATAAAAATATACAACTGCTTATAATTTTAACTGTTTATTGTTTTAATTTTTAGTTTGTTTTGAATTTTTAAGTGAATAAATAGCAATTTAAATAAACACAAAATACAATGTATAAATATAAATCCATAGAAAATGTTACAAATGTTTTAAACGTGATTTTTTTAACTGAGATTTTTTCCATAACAGTTTTTTTGACTTTTTATGATAAATTTTTAGGGTATTTTTAGGTATACATTTTTTTTTTGGTTAGTCATTTTTTATATTAGTCATATATATATATACGAAATAGTTCATTATTGCTCAAATTATCATATACATAATTCATTTCATAATATATATTAATTTTCTATGACTAAAAATAATCACCTTTACATAATACATTATCATAGGAATATTTTACTAGTCTCAATGATATTTGCAAACTATTTAGATTTATTTTAAATTATATTGTTTGTTTATACTTCAACTTTTAAGTAATCATTGACTCAAAAGTTAATATAATAATAGTATAGGTACTTATATTATATTACATTATAAATGTTTACTGTTACAATAAATATAATATATGATATAATTAAAATAATTCAATCCATCGTATTTCAAATAGCAAAATAAATTTTAATTTAAGTATAAATATATAAGAAACATTTATATTTAACAGTATAAGCGTAAAAGCCGCCTCTTCTTCGAATCGATTTATATATACCAATTACCTACATTATATTTATCATCGAATTTAATACATTCATTACATCAACTTACTCGATGACAAGGTACACTCAACACATACTATACATTAGAACGAGTTTTTCACTTATTATGCTTGTATGTGCGTACAATATTTAATATTGATGCTGAAAATGTTATTTAAATTGAATATACATGTTTTTTTTTTTAATTTTGTATTTAGATCAGGTTAAAATTATTTTCTTTTTTTACAACCACTCTAAACTTTTTTTTATCATTTTAATATTGTGCATTATTAATGAAAACTAAATATTTTGTTCTTTAATAATAATTTCTATCTTCAAAACATTTCATAAAAATTAAGTCTTTGACTGATCGTAATTATTAGTATAAAAGCGAAAAAACGATGTAGCTATTATATGGTCCGTAACGTTTAGATTAATAACCAATTATTGATTTTCACATCAAGCGATTGCGAGTAAATAATGTAATAATTTGACTCAAACTGCGTGCGCACAATTATTATACGACACTTACAAATATTACATTATGGTTTAATGAGGTAGATGGGTACTTATATACAACGTCCGTGTACTACGGTATAGGGCTTAAAATACGTTCAGCGGGGGGGCTTTGACCGATGGTGTAAAAAAAAAATAAGATTAAATAGTTTATATAGTAGGTATATATGCTGAGCGTATATTATGTAGTTCCGAGAGGTCTCTCACCATTAGTAGACCGTGTGCGAGTTTTTCGTATGTGGTTTCGCAGTCAAAGTTATATTCCAGAAAACGAATAATTTATGGAGGTTGTTTGGAATTTTGTGCTCGTATGGTAAAAAAAAAAAAAAAAAATCATAATAAATAAATAAAATAAATAACATCGAAACCACTTGGTCATATTTTAATTTTAACGAACCGCCGCCAAAAGATGGAGACGTGCTATAGCAGTTGTGTTACACGGGAAAAGGAACACGCGCTCGTTCGAATCCATGTCCCAGAAGAGCTCGTCCGATCCTTTTGTAATTCAATAACAACGTAACGGACAAAACAAACAAACGCGACCCGAATTAGTTTGTTTCAATCAGTCGGCAAACACCGCCCCGTCACAACCGTAAAATTAATTCGTACAATCGTGATCGCTCACATCGGAAAGTTTTGCATACGATTAAGCGCCACTACATAGAAAATCTCTTGTTTTTTTTTTTCATCTCTCGGCAGTGGTAACCGTACCTGTAACCGAAATATCATACGGTCGTACCTATTCGATCGTATCGTAGTTATCTAACCCGTGGTGTGCGACACGAATCATTTCTTTTTTTTTCCACCCGACCGCTAAAATCATAAAATATACTTGATTTAATAATAATAATAATAATAATAATAATAAAACGTCTCTGTTTCAAAATAATTCGATCGAATTTATTGTCGTTTTACCGTCGTAATTCTCAAACGATGATATGGATTCACACTGTGTAGTATAATTGATTATACCAAATCTTGTTCAATCCCCGTGCGTGTTGATAAGTGCGAATATATTCCTTTTGTTTAATCGAATAATAATTATTAATGCGTATTTTATTATTATTATTATCGCGGTATTCGTCGTGAATTTTAATTCCGTTTGGTTCAATGTTATGTAAATTAGATGTTATTTTCGGATTTTCGGATTTTTTTTTTTTCTATATTATATAAATAAATATATTTTTTTATTGCGTTACTGAAAGCTCAAGAATACATAACGCTGTTTGTTAACACGGGTAATACAATTATTTCATAATATAATCACTAATCAATAATGCTAATATTATTTTAAATTTTGTTAGCAGCACAAAAGTTTATGATTATTATTGCGGCACGTTGGTGTAGTTTTGGTCTTATGTGAGAAAAATAACGAACAGACAGTATTAAAGCACGTTTCAACATATATAATTTTATTACTATGGATTTATATTACAATATTAAATAAATTTAAATTATAGATAGTAGGTAGATATTAAATAGGTGACTTTATTGAATGTAAATTAACAAACAGAATAATGAAGTTTTACTCGTCTCTATAATTAATATTTTACTTATTGTATAGCATGCATGCAGTACACAGCATTCAGGTATAATTTTATTTTAAATAAATCTCTTTGATTATTTTTACAAAATTATATTGTCTATGTAAAAAAAAAAATATATGTATACGAATCAATTTTAAGTTCAAGCTAAGTTTTTAAAATAGGATACTTTCCGCGTGAATACTCATTTCAATCTTTTATCGCGTGGATTTGATTAATTTGGATGATCGTTAATCAACTAGCCAATGTAATGTTAATGGGTAAAGTTAAAACTCGGTTAAATAGTGAATTTTTATCATTTAGGATATCTTATTTATATATCATTCAATTCTATATATATATTTTTAAATTTATTTATTAAGATGAATATTTTGAGTCAATGAAAATATTGTACAATATATTATATTAGGTATAATAATTATGTAGGTAAGGCTTAATATTTATATTTTATATTTTATAATATTGTAAAATGTAAAAAATTGAAAAAGATTAAGCTTTTTATTAGTTATCTACCAGTAAAACACAAATGGATAATTAATTTGTATCCGTGGGGTCTTAAAATATATACCTACCCATATAGTTCTAGTACCTACTGTAATTCAACTTGTTGTTGTTAACATTAAATGCGAATAATGCACCTACTCTATGGATAATAACTTACAATATTATCATAATAATTATTATATTACTTACCTGTTATAATAATAATAATAATGATTGTCTTGGTACAATGATCGATCAGTCTCATTTCTTACGTGTTTTTGTTTGTACACGCATATAATATTTAATTATAATAATTAAAATGTTTTTTATAAGTTATAACCATTGGAACCTTTTAATGTATGCATTGTATCATAAATAGTGTTTAAAGTCGGGTAGGCAGACACGAATATGTAATAAGTTATTATTAATGAAAAAACCAAATCGCCATTTCCATTTTTTTTTTTATATTATCATATTATTATTTTTTTAATATAAAGGTAACATGTACTTCATAATATGATAATATGTACAATTTTAAAGACTAAAAGGTAAACTTAAATTCTTAATTAGTTTGATTATTAAGTTGTTCGTTTTAATAATATACATTTAAGTCAAAGTACATTAGGTAATAACGAAAATTTATTTTTTATTTTTATACAAATATATTTTGTTTTTATATTAGTGAAATTTATTAAATTCTTAAATAATAATATTAATATTAATAATAATATTTCAGTGTTTTGTGAAATAATTCAAGTTTAAAAGGACGTCACACCCACATGTGTTGACTCCATTTTTCATACATACATCACAGAAAATTGCTTTTAACTGAATCAACTGTATGCTGTTAACTTTAATATTAGAATCGATTTATCTATTATCAAACTTAAAAGTGTTAATATTATTTTGGAAATTTGGAAGGCTTTTATTGATATTTTGATTTATAAGTTAATAACGAACATTTTAAAGTTTTAATATTTTAAATAACTATAACTCACTTAAAAATATTAAAGCTAACAACATAAAATTAATTCCGCTGAACAAAAATGTTGTATGTAAGACTATACGATGGAGACGAAAACACATGTGTGTGGGATCCTTCTAATAGGAATAATTATAATTCAAAATTATACATAATATAACATAACTTATAAGCTAAATTTATGTATAGACAAGTTAAAAATATTTATTTTCATAAAATAACGATGACAAATATTTAAAATATTTTAATATTTATGGTATTAAATGTTTTTAAATAATCTAAAAATATATTAAATTTATTATTTTAATTTTTAAAATCGAAACAAAATTAGGTAGCTTCTGTTTTATGACGACGTAATACTTGATTTTTTTTACTTTCGAAGGCGTGAGTAAAAAAAAAAATACCTAAACAAACGAAAGTTAAGTATATTTCATAGAAATAAAATTAAAATTAAAATAAATTTATATATATACTTGGAAAAACCTTTTTTTCAAAGCTACTTCTTATCCTCTTGTATTTAAATTAGTTTATCTGTTTGGACATTTTATTGTTTTATAGGATTTACTTTCCGTAGATTCTTTTATTTATGATAAAATACTAAAATTGTTTCTTTATAGTTTCAAATACCTTTTGGTTCAAAACATCATATATAATTGACACTTGAAGTAAGTCATTATACGATATTTTCGATTGGTTCTATTGGAGTAAAGATATAGATTATTTATAGAAATGTACACTAAGCAATATTATGGTCGATAAAATAGATTTAGTGTGTTAAACTTCGCTCAGAAACATTTTTCAAATGTGATGATTTATCATTGGCCATTGTTTTTAAACTCAATATCACAACACAGATGTAACGCACCAACTCAATTACGTATCCAATTCAACCGTATCTCGAAAATTCCAACGCGTAAATCGATAAAAAGAAAAAATTAATATAATATACTCCATTATCATTATTTATAATTATTACATGATGAATAAAGTGCCAAAAATAAAACGTGCGTGATTCATGTAATAGTCTTTAGCGTATTGTATTCACTGCCTATGCTCATAGTCATTATTCAAATTTGTAATTACTATGCGCCATAAAATCACATTGTAATATTTTCAATCAGCTTGCAATATAAGAGTAGGTTCAAAGAGTTGAAAGCCACCCCACGTTTTGGACCAAACCTAACATTTGTTTTTTTTTTTAATAATGCAACAATGTCAGCCGTAGGTTTTATAAAATAAATTAACTGGTACCAATTCATAATCGAACAATTAAATTAAATTGAATAAGTGTTTAAAGTAATTTTCTAAATGATTTCTTGTTTTAATACTTTAATATACACATATTTTATATGAGTAATTAAAGATGAATAAAACTATTAAATAATATATAATTTAACTTCACCGTATGAAAAAGTGCATAAGTTCGTATTTCTTAGTGAAAATTAGATGTCGAGAAATATGATTTTTACTTAGAAATAAATAAGAAAAAAAAAATAGTACATATTTATTTATAGATAAGTGACTTCCAAAAACTAATTTGTTTTAAAATATTTACAATTTTAAAAACAAAAGATTATATGAATAAAAATCGTTGAAGATTTATAAAAAAATACAACTATAAAATACTAATTATAAAAGCGATGAAGGACCTAAAAGATAATTGTTCTTATAATTTAGATGGAATTATAGAAAATATTTTAAAAATTAAAATATTAAATAATAATTTTTAATTAAAATTATGTCAGAGCACAGCAATTTGTTTTCGTGCTTTGCCATATTATACTTTTTCCAGCAAAATTAATCTCATGTTGTTATAGAGCTATATAGTATTTAGATTTTTAGACATTTAGTTGTACCTATCATAAAACTTAAAGTTCAGAACATTATCTTTATTTTTACATTAGCTTTTTTATGATATTTAAGTTTGAAATCATAAAAAATAAAGAGTACAAAAAAGAAGAGTAGTTGAACAATAAAAGTTAAGGCTTAATCTCAAAAATATTTAGAATTGCCAATTGTCTTGAAAATAATAATGTATCATTGTGTACCCTAGACTGAGTGAAAGCACAAAATAAGTTACCACATTACAACAGTATCAAGTAATAGTTTTAATTCCTTTGGAGCTAAAACAAATGTGTTATTGTTGAATTGAATTTAGCAAAAGCATTTGATACTATAGATCTAATAATATTGGTACAGCATTTTAATAAATTCGGTATTAAACAAGCCACTTACAATTTATTAAGATCATATTTTAATATAAAAACACGTTAAAATATACAATAAATTTAGTCAGAAAAAATCAATATTTTATGTAGTAATAAACTGTATCTCAAGAGAGTAAGGAATTTCTCCATCACCCTCACCTATCATGCTCTTAAATAAACTTATTAACCAAATAAAAGATTTTAATAAGTACAATAAACTAATTTATTATGCAGTACTTTCTGTTTGGATGAGAACATGAGGTATGTAATATACCAGGGGTGGCCAAACCGCGTCTCGTGAGCCGCATGCGGCTCGCCACATAGACTTTTGCGGCTTGCATTTTATCGTAACATTTTTACAAACAAATTGTTTTAATATGAATTTATATATTATATAAATAATATGACTTTTTTTTTACATTTTGGCTCTTCTATATTTATTAATTAATTTGGTGGCTCGCGAGTCTCTTCTCGCTATACCTACCTACGTCTTACATAGGTATAGTCTTTACTCTAGTTTATAAAATTACTTTCAAAAAGTCCAAAGGATGACTATATGAAAATAACTAGCTGATTAAGTTAGAAAAGACTTTATTTCACATCCTATTTAGTTAAATATAACCAACCAAGTACAAGAAGATATAATATGATATAATATGATATAATATGATAATACATATTCTATTAATGCATGTGCAATTGAAAAAAATATTATGTAAATGCTAAACTTTATAAAATAATTAAAATCTGTAAATACGTAAGTAGGTAAAAATCTATCATAATCTCAAATAAAATATCAGCTATATTGAACATACTGGTATTAGGTAACCGATAAAGTAAGAACAAATATTTTACATAATTTGAAAATTTTAACAGAATCTTAGAACTTAAAAAAATTAGAAAAGCTTATGTAGATACTCATGATATAAGAATATTAATAGATTCTATAATTAATTATGGTATTTTGATAAGATAACATATAATATAATAATATAATATATATAAAAATACTATAGAAATAACGATAATATAGAGTAGCTATATTTACAAAACAATTCCAATAACATATTTATGTAATTATATTGTTGTGAGTAGGTATCTTAATATGTTTTGAGCATGCGTATTATTCATCTAATACATAACACTATGTACTTCGCAGTATATATTATATATAATAAACGATGCCATAAATACAATATTTTCGCCATGAAAATATGTGCTTGTTAGACATAGATGTGAATATTAGTTGCCTAACCTCCCAAAATATATTGGTCGACAACTTAATAATTTTTAAAAATTTTAGAAATCGATTTTAAACATAGTAAAAATGAAAATCACACAAAACGGCTTGGTGAGAGACACGAGTACCATGTGGTACTTCGAGGAAGTAGTGTGGACGAAGGATTTGGCGATGGCTATGCAGCAGAGTCGTTTGAAATCGATACACCGAATCAAACGCGTGTGGTGTATGTCTTGTATTTAACATGGTTTGAACAATAAACAGCCCCCTAACGGAAGGGTTGACGAATCGTTCAAAATATTTTCGGTAGGTACTAAATATTATAATTTATAATATAGGTACGGCACTATGGCAATAGTATATGTGTCCCATACCCATACCTCGCATCAGACTGTATTGTACGGACGACGAGGCATAAGGTTTGATCGATAATCGAATTACACGACAAAACATTAGTGAATAAACAATAATTGTAAGCCAGACAAACTGACCGACGTCAACGGAAAATATATCTATATAGCTATATATAAACTATGACGTGCTATTTTTCGTTGGTCGTTAACAGTTTTCCTACACGTTTAACGCGCTTTAATCGTCCGATCTTCAGTGATTATTTTTAAGCTAACTAATGGAAATTAGTATGCTGTATTCTATAATATTAAATATACTCGTGAGCTGGTAACACCATGATAATATTATCACGACGTAGGGTTAATCAATCTGAGGAAAACGTTGTCGTACGTTTTCCTCGTGCCTTTCTATTCTCGGTCAAGCCGTCGTAGCGAGTGCGTTAAATGTCATGTTGTACGATTAGAGTCTATACAATTCTATTCGTATATTTACGATCCTCATCACTTCCGGTCCTACTTATCCGTTAGCCAAGAATAAGCCTAACGTGGCATTTCCTAGACGCACATTAGTCACCTATAAGTATGTACACAGTAAATATACTGTACTCCTAATAATAATTAGGAGATTATTCGTATAACTACTGGCCAAACGCTTTTACAACCATTATTTACAATGTGCCGATACGAGTTACGTAAGTTATATTATACCTTATTAAGTCATCAACAATTCAGATAGAACACTATCGTCATCGACAAATTCTAAAATGTCAAAAAAAAAAAAAAAATAGCTTAAAAAGATTTCGACCATGTTGAAACATAAAAATTCCAAAAATCAGAATTTAATTAACGAATAACGATAGTGTGTCGAGAAAGCATAAAATGTCACTCTGAAGTCTTTTTATGCGTATTATTATAATACATGTGGGACTAGAAACATATATTTAAGGAAAGATTTACCTAAATGAAACTTTTTTATATACGGACAATATATTTGTGTTGGTATTGTTTTGTAACAAATATTTTTATCTTGCTAAAAAACTTTTTATCATTAATATCCTTATTATGCACTTAAAACTCATGTGGTCTGAATTCCGAGATCACGTGTTTTGATAGCAAAATGTTGAGATTTATAATAAAAAATGGGATACGGAAAATATTATAATACTGGGTCACAAACATTTTGAATAAGTAGGTACGTCTCAAAAAACGTATACAAGAAGTTAAATACATTCAGATTTGCATTTTTATTCAACATTTTAAATATTAGACAACTCTATCAAATATGTTTTTTTATTATTATTGACTATAATATTTCAGTAATACAGTATTCAAGGCTCAAGTGACTGTACGAAAATAAAATCAAACGCATCGTTTGTAATTGTCGGTCTTTTTTTAGGAACTCTATTAATCGTTATTCGTTAGCCACACTTTCAAAGGATAGGTACCTAAATCATACTGCATCATGAATAAATCAAAAAAATTATAATGTTAAATTGAGAACATTTTTTTTAATGTTTTGTCTTTACTGCGATGTGGTATTAAGAGAAAACGATGATTCTACTATTGTGAATTCATATAAAAATAGACTTTTATCAGATTACTAAACTATAATACGTACAATACATGTTCTCATAAAATGCAATAATAATGGCATAAGAATTGCTAAGGGCTATTAATTTATGTATATATATATATATTTAAAAAAGTTCATAATAAATATAAATCTGAGTTAATCAGGCGGTGAATTTTATCTACGGTACTTCTTTCGATACCTATGGGTGTAAATAAATTATGTGTAATATATCAAATTATATAATTAATTGGTAATATTATAAATGTGACTTAAAAGTTATTTATCAAAAATCTTGAAAATATGAATGCAAATAATCATTTTAAATTATTAAAATAGTTTAACATGTTTTATATAATTATTTTTAATATTGTACAAAGTAAAATAATAGTTTGTGCCACTTTGTTATTAATAAATTTATAAAAAGAGATATATTTTATAACATCTTTTAAAAAATATAAATAATTGAATACGTCAAAATATTAATAATATAGGTACCTATCTAAATTAAAATATTCTTTAAGCATAATATTATAGTAGTTTATTATTCTAGTTGTATCTACATCATGTTAGGTTGTGAAACATAATAACGGAACATAGGTACTAACACGTATGTTTTATCGGCAACTTAATTTTAAGTTATGAGATTTTGACCGTTTGAAATATTCGATAGTGATCTATGGTTGTCCAAAACTGGTTTACTAAATATTCCGGTCGTTGTCTATTTATTATTAATCGATGTCAATATTTTTTTTTAGATTCTGAGTGGAGCAATGAATGTATTGATTTTATCATGATGTGTTTATTATTTTTATTATATTTTATCTTTGTGTGTACGAATACACGATACGTTGTCGATAAAATGCTTTAATTTTTAAAAATGGAGGTGGTTTTGGATACCAAATTGGAACTTAAAAGTTCTCATTGTTTATTTTTATAACTGGAAAAAAAAACAAAAATTAAAGAAAACAGGAATTTTTACGAAAATCCAATTTTTGACAAAATTGGTTTATTTTTTGATATCTCTCAAAAAAAAACCCGTTAATAATTGAAATTTTCACCAAATCATTAAAATTATTGTTTTTCAATTGTGATAAAATTTTCAAAATTTTTGACTACCCACCCATTTTAATAACCACCCAGCGATAAATAATATTATTATAAACAATATTGTTAATTGGGTCAAAATGATGAATATTTAATGCAATATCCTAAAAAACTTATTGTTATATTTGTATAAAAATATTAAAATTAATATATAACTTTAACCTTTTTTTATATGCATTTGAAGTTAGAATTTCAACAAAATTCGTCAAAATTGCAAAAAATGACATACTATTTTACAGTTAAAAATGTATATAAACTTTTGTTTTTGTTTCCAAGTTTTAATTTATTTAACACAAGATTCTTCATAAGTAATTCATATTGAAACCATATAATCTCAAAAATGTATAAAAACAATTATTCTTTACAGACATTTTAAGTTGCAATTTGAACGAAATTACTTATTTAAACAGTAAATAACGACATGTAAATTATATTGTCACAATTTAAAAACATTATTCGTGGGTATTTAAACTTAAATGAATTTTATACTATTATGCATTTTACAATATCTGCACAATAACATTTTGATTTATTTAAAAAATTATCCATTTATAGTTACCTAATATAAATATATTTTTACTGTTATAAGGTGTTTACAAAAATATGTTATTGTGTCGTTTATAGTCGTGCTATTCTCTCGAAACTTATTATAATATAGTAGATCTTTAGGTTTTTTGTCGGGTATAAACCATTTCAACTCGAGCAATAAAATATGTAGGTACATGGGATATGAATAATAAACGATAAATGAATAAATGAAAAACAAAATCTTTTTATTTTGTACACAAAAAATGTTATTTATAATATAACAAAAGTAATATTCATAACAATGAACAAATAAATATTAACTAACCAAAATCAATCATTATAAGATGTACTTAAAAGCTATTGTTACAGGATAGATGGATAAACAAAGGGGGGGGGGAGAGAACCGATGGCGTTCGTGAGAGTTGAACGAATGCGACCACTGATAAAATATAATTTGACCGGTAATAGTTTCGATGAATAATAGTTAAGTTTTCCTTAAACTGATAATCTCTCATTAAATGCTTCGATTTCGTGGGTAAATTCATCTCCATAATCTTCCTCGCCTGATGAAGCCGCACTGCACCCACAACAGCAGATGGTCTTGAAGACCCTGCGGAGACCTCTCCGCAGGGCCGACAAGAATCGACTCTTTTTCTTTTCTAACGGAACCAAGACGTCCTTGTCAATATTAGATGTTTGTTTGTCACTTCTTTTCTCGCCTGACGACAATGCCTGTACTTCCGTGAGGCTCACCACCGCGGGCGGTGCAGCCACCGCGGGCGGTGCAGCCACCGCGGGCGTTGCAGCCACCGCAACATTTTCCATGTTGGGACCGAATATTTCAATAACACAAGTCGAAGTTTCAACCGGCGCATTAGTATCCGCTTCCACGAAACTGATGACTTCCGTCGTCATCAGCTCCGTGGAATGCGCCAGTGACAACGTCTCTTCTTCTGCGGGGCACACCGCCGACTTCGCCACCTCAATATTGTCCGACTCGGGATCAGGAATTTCAATTTCACAATTTGTAGTATCGACCGGCGCATTGGTTTCCGCTTCCACGAAACTGATGACTTCCGTCGTCATCAGCTCCGTGGAATGCGCCAGTGACAACGTCTCTTCTTCTGCGGGGCATACCGCCGACCTCGCCACCTCAATATTGTCTTGGTCAATTATAGATGTTTGTTTGTCACTTTTTTTCTCGCCTGACGACAATGCCTGTACTTCAGTGGGGCTCACCACCGCGGGCGGTGCAGCCACCGCAACATTTTCCATGTTGGGACCGAATGTTTCAATAACACAAGTCGAAGTTTCAACCGGCGCATTAGTATCCGCTTCCACGAAACTGATGACTTCCGTCGTCATCAGCTCCGTGGAATGCTCCAGTGACAACGTCTCTTCTTCTGCGGGGCACACCGCCGACTTCGCCACCTCAATATTGTCCGACTCGAGACCGGGCATTTCAACTTCACAAGTTGGAGTATCAACCGGCGCATTGGGGTCCAGTTCTACGAAACTGATGGCTTCCGTCATCAGCTCCGTAGAATGCGCCGGTTTCAACGTCGGCTCCTCACCTGGATAAACCACCGGAACCGCCACCTCGAAATTTGTCTTCACAGTACCGGGACTTTCAATATCAAAAGTTGATGTTTCGTCCGTTGACAATACTGGCGACACATCCTGATGATATAGATTATATTCAACATCATTTGAACTGGTTGGATCCATAATTATACGTATATTTTACGTATGTTTTGACTTGAAATATAAATACAAATTTATATTTATATAGAAAATACAATTTAGGTACCTATTACAAAACTTTTTGTACAGAAAATTGTTTAGATACCTAGCGAGTATGAACAGTAAGTGAATCAAAAATTGTCTCTATGATACACTTCTTAGAATATCGCCTTGACAACAATTAAAAATGATATAACAAAATACTATGAACACTGAACAGCCAATAGATGTATTAAAACTCTTAAATAAAATACTACAGTTTTTATAATTTAATTATATTTTATTATTTGACAAATTTTATTGGAAAACAATTTGTAATTTACCTACTATTTACTGTTATAAAATACTAAATAGTAAATTTACATTCACCCGTAAAATAACTATTACTGTTAATGTTTTATGGTATAATTTAAAATCAAAAAAACTATAGGTACTTAAAATTTTCACAAAATTTTTATGTCATCGTTGTATAGTTTTCAAAATATTTCAACTCTTTTTAAGCTAGTATAGACATTTTTAATTTTTTTTTTTTTAAATTTTAATAAAAATTATTCGCTGGGTAAAAATTCTTAAAAATTTTATCCAAGATTCCATAAAATTTGTTCATTGATAATAAGATGTACTTAAAAGCTATTGTTACAGGATAGATGGATAAACAAAGGGGGGGGGGGGAGAGAACCGACGGCGTTCGTGAGAGTTGAACGAATGCGACCACTGCACGCGTTGATTCACGCGTTACCGCAGCCGGTCCCGGCGGTCGACTGCTGTATTGTTGGACATCATAATGTAAGGTTTATGGGCGCCCGACAACCGTGACCATGGTGACTGAGCGGTGGACTACCAGATCGACCCGTGCGATGTCGTGCACTCGGATGACAGCGGGGGTGGAGGGCGACGACGGAGATGACTCGGGCGAGTGCAAGGTGCACTTGCCATAAAGTGCAGCGGTCGGAACGGTGGTGGTCGGCAGCTCGTGCTCGTCCGACGTGATGCCGCACGCCGATGCATCCGGAAACGCTGCGACCGGCTGCGAACACGCATCTTGCAATCGGTCGCAGCGTCAACTGCGCTGCATGGTGTCGCGGATATCCACAGATATCAGCGAACCACGTCGATACCCGACATCCGGTATCGGTGGCGCTGTTCGATTGTAGCGTCCGTATAGCGCCAGTCGATCGAACGGTTTCGATATAAACGTCGTCCCGCTTCAAACCCTAACCCAAACGACCATCAAGCTCGACTTCTCTTTGGGTTCTTCTCTGACACTGAATAAGACGTGTCACCGTTGCGTCGGCGCCCACGAAAATAACGGACATCTCCTCCTTATCGTCCTCGACCTTGGGCTCTGGTACCATAGATTCTGCGGCTGTAC
Organism: Aphis gossypii; assembly: GCF_020184175.1. Taxonomy (NCBI): domain Eukaryota; kingdom Metazoa; phylum Arthropoda; class Insecta; order Hemiptera; family Aphididae; genus Aphis; species Aphis gossypii. The sequence continues at coordinate 49,314,039 of NC_065531.1, forward strand.
TTCCAGTTACCATTATCGACCCTGATATTAATTGTTGTTGGAGGTTCGACTGACGCACAGGAATCGATTTCCATGTAGACCAAGAACTCCGACATCATATGCTCCGTGGAAGAATCCGACATCGACGTCCGTTTCTCTGGGCAATCCGATATTCTGATGGGTGTAAGTGTAACTCATTTTATGTTTTAAATGTATCGGTGGTCGTTCCTCTGTTAGTCATACAAAATCTACCAGGTCCTTATTTTCGCTTATTCTGTTTGCTGGAACATTTTGCATACTTGCATAACGTTTTCTATCTATGTTAGGAATAAATAAAAATAAAAATAAACTGTATAAGTTGATATGGTATAAATACACATTATTAAATAATAATTAAATATTAATAATAGAACAAATACAATATTTTCAGTAAAATTATGACAGCTTATTACTGTAATACTAAAAGTAAAATACGACTTTAATATAACATCATGAAATATACTTTTTTTAATTTACTCGACACCTAATTTACAGCAAAGAATTATACACTTTTCTACTTTTTTATTACTTAAGTTCTACTCCAAATATTAGCAAAACATATTAAAAATTAAACTTAAAAACCTATTCATATACGCACCTAATTATATTATAAAATAAAGTCAGCAATTAAAAATTATACTGTTTTTTGTAAATAAATATTAAAACATAATTCGTTACTCACTTGGAGTGGTATAGTGTATTTAATAAAATAATAATTTGGAATACAAATAACCCTAAATATACTTATTTATATACAATTTGTAAATGTTATAGGTAGGTATTTGATTTTTTAAAATGAAATTTATTTAGCTATAAATGTCATAATTTTCTTTTTGATTTTTTCTGTTTAAAGGTTAGTTTTATTTACAAAATATATTTTATTACATTTCTATACACATTGTTATTATAATTAAAATATAGTTTATAGGTCATACAATGTTACAGTATAAATATATAAAATACATGCATATTATTTACATGATATTTATGTGTAAATATTAGATTGTATTTATAATTTATTCAAAATAATATTTGAACATTCGTATTTTTGTTACTACCATAATTATAAACTAAAGAAGAAATGTATAAAAAAAAAAAAGGAAACTTTCTATTACTGCACTGCTAAGTTTGTATTTATTATTTATAAAAAGTGAATAATAAAATTAATGATAAAGTACCTTGTATAATACCGCGTGTACCTACTTGTAAAATAAATTATAAAACAGATTTTGCTCACTTCAGTAATAGTTAATAGATTCTAAGGAAAGCTCAATTAAACAGCGCTTAGAATTAATTAATCAAAAGTTGTCACCTAGTTTGATTTAAAAAAAAACAAATGACTGCTTTATTTTAATTATCATCTCAATTAATTTGTAAACAATTCTAATATTTAAAAGTTCTATAATATGTAGTTTTTGTATTGCATAATTTGGTTATTTACACTACTATTCTACAGTATCCCAGTATCCGTTTTTATTACATCTATTAATTAAGATTTTATGTGTATAAACTGTTCAAAATATTTAAAAAATAATAATTTGATTTATTTTATATATTTTATTAGTTTTGAACGTTTTTATTAAAAGTTATAAAATATTTTTTAGATAAAATTGTTCTTATTACCTGCCTGAAATAATGTGTTATTAAATTTTTTGTATTAATGTAATAAAAAAAATCAAAGAATTATAACAGGACCAATTGATTTCAGTAAATATAGTATCTATTTCGCCAGTACAGGTTCATAATACACATTTTATAAAAATTCACATTTCAATTTAAATTAATTTAATAAAAACTGAATATTGAAACGGAGTTGACCATTATTTAGCATTATGATGCATAAACATTTTTCCACCGGTTATAATTTCCGCGAAAATCCCTCGTGTTTTAAGTCAATAAAGGATAAAAAATTACCATAACTATAGATTATTAAAAATAATAATGAATAAATGCCGGTGATTTTACTGACATGAATATATCGATCATCAAATAAATTTTAAAATTATATTTTAATTAATTAATTACTCACCAATGAAAATGATAAAATAGCAAAAGGTACTATCACTTATCAAGTGCATCGTAAGTATCAATACTGGCTATTCACACATCCAAATTGTAAACGTATTTTAGGCCAGTAGTATATATTATGTTATGGTAATAGTACGAATACCGGTAAATCCTAGGTTTTACCGATCGCAGTCGGCAAATGTTCAAATTTCGGTTAGGTTCAGACAATTACCAATTAATTTTGGCAAAACCTAGGATATACAAAATAATTTGGTCAAACCTCGAGTGATTTTTGTAGTTTGGACTTTTATAAACGGGATTCGGTAAATCTAAGAATAAACAACCACCGTTAGTAAAGGTCCGAAATCTTCGGAAAATTGCGTTTTCCAAAAAAGGTTATAGTCATAAACTATGTACATTGCTGCCTGGGATATTCTGATTTCCGGTCGGTTGTATACTTTAAAGATAAGTATTAATATTATCTTTAATATTGATCGATTAGATATGTTGTACAGTTAAAACGTATAAGTGTTTTTTGAAATATAATGATAATATTTGTAATGATAGTTTTAAAGATCACAATCATATATAAATTTAGGAACCAATAATATATTGACAAAAATTTAACAATAGTTTAAATAGAAAAACGTTAGAAGTAATATTATTCACGTATGTATAAAATATACCCAGGACACAATTTTCATTACCAATTATGTGATATATTTTTTCTTTGTTTATACTCGTATATAAAAATAACATAACGTCAAATAATATATATTATTTAAATATATCTCGTTTGTAAATGTCCAAACTACAAAATTCATTCCAGGTTTGACCGAACTATTTTGTATAGGTATCCTAGGATTTACTGGTATTTATACTTTTACCGCAACATTTAGATACGTTACGTGCTGCAAATCCTTTGACCATTAATGTAATCACATTTTTACCAACACATATTATTCTATTAGAAACCTTCTGCTGTTACTATTGATTATTATCGTTGTTTTTGTAACATAGACATCTTGCGATCTGTAGAACATGTAATTGAGAATTACAAGAATTTATTTCGGTTTAGAATCTTATTTGATAATGCATGTATTTAGTAGGTAACATTATCTATAGAATAAATCGATAACTTAGTTATTTCAGCTTAGTGTAAAAGCGTTGATTACATTATGTCATGTCATGTAAAATTAAAAGTCTACCTGATTGAATGGGACTTTTATAACGCAAATGATTAAATTATTAGTTATTAATTATTACAATGTAGGTATTACATAACAATGAAATATGGTAAATTATAAAAACTAGCCTTGTGGTCTTAAAATGCTCATCGTCAAATGAAAAGCATAATGGAAATGCCGTATAACGAGGTTTATTAGGTAAGTAACAAAAAAAAAAAAAAAAATCGTTAAATAGAATTACTTGTATTTTTTATTTAATTAAATTGCATATAAATTTATTCATATAAAACCATATTTTTAAAATTCAGTTTTTTATTTGAAAGAAATAACCAGTGAGTTTCGTTTGCTTTTTATTATTTTTATAAACAATACTTTTTTCGTGTAGTTATGTTCATTATAATATCATAATTATGTATTCACGATATTTCAATATGGTTAAATAAGAACCTATCGGAATCGGAATACCATATTTTTTAGAAATATAATTTTTTTAACACCTTTTTCGACTTCATTTAAAATTGATCGACAGTTAATAAAATAATAAATATTTACGTTTTGACATTTTTCGTATGCACCTATAGAAAAAACGAGAGAAAATTTAAGCGTACGTTTACGTCAATATTGGAACTGCAGTATTACTGTAAAATTAATTAGCTTGTCTACCTTTGGTATCTTATCTTTATCGGATATAATAACATTTTTAACAATTAGGTATAATATTTTGAAAGTGACAATATTATAAAAAACATGCCGAACAATTTATTCGTTTTATAGAAATATCAGATTCATTATTCATAGATAAATTAACATATAATTAACAATGAAAGTCATTGTTTTTAAAAATATTTTGTTAAACAGAAATTTTCGTTAAATGAAAATTCGTTACATGGAAGTTTCATTATGTATTATTAGTATTTTCAAATAATAGATTGGTTTAAAAACATTTTTTTTTTCAGTTTTTTTATTAATTTACTAGCCCAAAGCTTCATACTATCTATTAAAAATATAAAAGTTTCAATAGGTATAGTTTTATTAAAAAATCGTACTCACGTCGCATTATTTTCAGCCATAATATAAATATTTGGATCATTTTTAGCTTGATATCTTGATAAAAAAAAGCTATTTATTTTATTTTTCACATAATTGTTTTATGTTTCTAAGCCAAACCTCCGGAATTTTATGACCATCATTAGAAGTATCTCAACTATATTATAACCGAGAATAGTACACTATATACGTAGTATATATACAATTTATTGAATACCTACTGGATAAAAACGAAATTTAAAAAAAATATATAATAATAATAATAATAATAATTAATTAATAAATAATCCGTAAGTACAGATACAATTCATAATCGGTGGAGAACGATTTCGCATAATTTTAAATGCAACTTTGTCATTCCGAAAAAAAATATATAATATAACAAAATATAATATTTTATATAAATATAAAATATAATAATAATTATAAAATTATAATAACGTCATATAACATTATCATTATAAGGGCCGATCCACGCTAGAGTGATTTTGGCGCGAGGTAAGCATACAACTACTACTACAGCGTGGCACTCAGTAACGCGCGTTACTCGGGTCATACGGGTGCGTTTTCACCGCGCAGCAAAATCACTCTATGCATAACGTGTAACGATACAACGAAATTATCGATAAAGCGAATAAAACTGTCGTTGTTATATTTTTTATATGTTTTATAATAAAAAATGTTTTAATTGTATATCTGATCGTTTTTTTGTGAATTTTATAACTTCTTATTACCTGTTTAATATAATTGCATACAATAATAGCATCATAATATTATGTCATTAAACTACGTAATGTAAACATAATAGTATGTCGCGTAGGTGTCTGAACAAAATACAATCTTCGCGGAATTAATAATTAATAATTTCTCACTTAATTGTGGTATACTGGTATGTAAACAAGTACACTTATAAAAAACTATTTCATCGAATACAAAATACGTCTGTATCAAATAATTAGCTTAAAGTATTAAGACTTGAATCACGTAAAATAAATACATAAAAACGGATATGTATCCCACGTCCTATACCCCATGTATACGTTTTGGGAAATCGCACCTTACTAAGCATCACTGATTGTTTGTGTTACTCAGAAAGGTTCGTTACAAAACTATTTACATGGCATATTAACGTTTGTTTAATAAAGAATGTAATTATAGGAAGTGGATAAAAAATACAAATATCATTTTCCGGATTACAATTATTATATTTATTTGTTTGTGTTTTGCTCGTGTGCTAATTGTGTTCAAAGAAATGAAAACAATATCGTAACTAAAATAATTTGTGCTTTGGTCGTGAATCGTGACATGTGCGTACCTATATGCAATTTACAATATATATGACCTAAGAACTGTATTTATATTTTTTAAACGGTTCTAAATTCTAAATAATATAAATCGCATGACTATACAGTGATAAAATATACTGATGATCTAATGAATTATTTTTGTTTAAAAAAAGTTAAATTAGTTAACAAAATAAAAACGCGATCAATTTTGATAAGAGTTAAATTATATACCAAATAGATTAAATGAATATCTTTATATTGTGGAGAATATATTTTTTTAAAAACTGTAAAATAATCAGATCAAGCAAATAAAGATTGATAGAAAAATATGTATATCATATTTTAAAACTATTAAAATTCAAATAATAAAATGCACATATAATATTAAAATTTCAGCGTAGTTGTTTTACCAAAACAAATGTTATTTGTTAAAAATATAATAATAATATTATACAAATATGAATACGTAGTAAACATCTAATAAAATATTTTTTCAAAATTATTTTCTTTTAAGTCAGTTAATGTTTTTTCATAACAACAAAATACATATGTTCATATCATTGAAATGGTTCAAATTTTAATTTTTTTTATATTACTCGCATTGTATACTTAAATAAATTTTAGTTTTGAACTTAAATCATTTAAATTTCATCTTAATCAAGATCTCAAAACTCTATTTTTAGTAATATTCCTGAATATTAAATATATTTCTTCTCACAATGCACTTCCCTTTTTTCAAATACTAATAATTTTTTTTCCATTTATTGTGTTACATTATAGTTAATATTTAAAAGTATGACACATCTATTTCACGAAAATTATTGTTGTTATTTTTGTATTCTTAATAAAAAAAACTTACTGTTCAAACTTCGAAAGTATAATTCGTTTTTATTATGCTATTAAATTATTATAATAAAATAATATAATTTTCAACTATTTATCATTCACTAAAGACCATTTTAAAATAACGAAAAATAAAAATTACATTAATTGTTAAATCGAAATATTCAGAATTTCAAAGCTTCCGACACAATTAACGATCAGTAATCTATTTATGAGCTTACAGGCAAATTAATTTTATAATTTTGTTATAAATATGACATATTTTCTGAATCTCATTAAATCTAATTAGTTTCCTTTGAACTTTTTTAGACGTAACTTCATGCATTTAGTTATTTTATTCGATAATATTAACATAAGCTAAGTTATATTTGCTAAAGTTTAAACATGAAATTATTTTTTTCTTGTTATAAACTTTGAACCATTATAATAATATAACATTCAATATTTTACCACAATTGTTTGTATTACCTTAGTATAAAAGTACAAACTTTAAATTTTTAAATAATAACTATTATATTATATTTTTACTTAAAATTTTGCATACCATAATTTAACGTTGTTGAAACAAACGATTATGACTAATAATTGTCAAAGACGCAAATTAGTAAATTATTATGCGTAAACAAGTTTGTATTATTCGCTATTTTTGTTTCAGTTATATGAAATATTATAGTAACATCAATAGAGTAAATTTTTATTTTATTGGTAGCTAACGAAGGGTAAAACTCAAAATAAACTCTTAACTCTTTGAAACAACCCTGAATATAGTTGCTAATTTAACGGACAACAGAAAGCTCCGTCTTATACAGAATTTGAAGTATTAAAAAATCGCGGGTCTTATTTCTCTGAGTATTATAAAAGAAATAAAATCGCTCTTTAAAATGAAACATTATATATTATTTACTTTTTTTTTCACTGTATGCCTATATTTAAAATTTATAAATACAAATAGAATATAATATATGCCCTTACTATATATTATTAAGCACACCATTCTATATAATATAAGACACCCCATATACTTCCTATAATAATTTCAATTATTGATGATGTCTCCTGGGGCCATGATGCCTTTCGTAATATGTTCGCACAATTGGCCATAACAGCGTTTTACGGGTTATTTTATTTTCAAAATAAACTACGTCGTTGTCGGGGCTCTGTGCTTCCGCTCTCCAAAACTATCGATGCAAGAATTTGTGTATCATTTCTTAAACTTTATGGTTCAATTACATCTATCTTATCAAGTCTGGTAACCCTTTTATATGTTTCTAACTATAGTCCCATAAGCCATTCTTCCTCATTTATCCACAAACTATTTGAAACATTTGTATTGAACTCCATTCGTTTGCAACCAAATTGCCGATGACGACTGACAAACGAACGATATTGCTATAATTTTGGTAGAAATATAAAAAAAATAAAAATAAAAAAATATATATATATATTTTATTTTAAATAAAATTAACAAATACCATATGTAAACCAGTTCTTTAGAATTGTATTAGCTTAACAAGTAATGATGGATTTTATACACGAATTTTGTTAAGGTTATAATTGGATTATTTTTCTGTGTTGAGTAACATGTGCGTTTTCTACTTACTTGCCAAACTTTTCACTGTATCACAAACTATGAATACTACAAAATGTATATTTTTATTTGATTATAAATTGTATTAAGCTTAAAAAAATATTACTGTTTAAAATATTTTAATGAGAAAACAAAGACATTTTTATTTTTTAGTGTCTAAAAATATAGAAAAAGTCATCATTTTATTTGTATGCTTAATTATAACATATATGATTTATTTTTATTATTATTATTATTTATTATTGCGCTGAGATCAAGATAATATATAATATGAGCTTATTTTTTTCATAAACACATTTTAAGTTTAGATGAAGTCGAAATTACATTACAATTTTTATGTATATTGATATATACATAAAGATATATGTGTATTTTTTACACACAATGACATTTTTAAATTCAATATTTATGGAAAAAAATATTTCAACCTACTCTACTGCTAATAATAAAATAAATTACCTTAAAAGCAATGCCAGAAAACATAACATTAAATATAGTAAGAGGTATAGGCTAAGTCCGATTAGTCGTTTTTCGTATCCAATGATAATATATCATTTAATTCAAATTTAACAAATGCATAAATTGCATATAGCAAAGCAGTAACCTCTTTCCCACCTTTTTATTTATGAAATATATTTTAGTTATTTACTATCATGTTAGAGGTTATTTCAAGTCTTTATTTTGATTAAAATTAATGACGCTACTGTATAGCCATGCATTTATTTTACAATTTCACAATAATTCAGTCGATGACCTTTTTTTTTAATTTTACGAAATTATTTTTAAATTTTAGAATAATTACTATACATTATTTTAAATTGAGAAGCGTTTGAGTAAGAATTCCTAAGTGCGAAAAGCTGTTACTACTGTTTTAAAACAACATTATTGAGTATTTAAGTTGATATATATTATACACTTTATATAGACCCAATTAGCCATTTAAAGTTTTAAGACTCCAAAAACTTTAGCTTTTATTAAAGTTTATTATTTTACGACATTGAGTATTAGATTCTTAATATATATTTTAAACAATTTGGTTTCTTTGCAAAAAAAAAAATATATATATATATTTTTAATAAAAAATATATATTCAATCTTTAAAAACTTTATATTATTTATTATTATACAAAGATATAATAATATTCTAACAAAGTTAACTTATTTTGATAATTGTGAATGCACTATTTGGGTAGGACAATTGTTTATTTTAATATTATTAAAGTTTAAAATTATAAATAATTTACAATACGGTTTACCGTAAATCAAATTTATGATATAAATGTACATTGTACATATATTTAAATAAGTTACTGTAATTTTTATATTATATTCTATATGTATTTTTTACACTTAAATAAAATCGTTATATATAATAATATGTATACTGTATAAAAGTTAAAATAGTACAATTTTAAATTATTAGAAACATAATTTAGTGATAGCCTGTAAAAATAATTATAAAATGGATTATTTTATTTATAGAAAAAGTAAAAGAATATTTGTGTGATTTACGTTGTTATTGTTTAACATCAGTAATAAGATACTTTTAATAAATATCTAGATATTATAGAAACAGATATAAGAATCTTAAGATATATTTAAAAAAATCTATTTTCCTTGTAAATATTTAGTATTTTAAACTTTTAAAGTAAATTAATAAATAATATATTATTTTAAATAGATACAATCGAATTTTGAACATATTTTATACATAAAATACAGTAATTGTCAATAAAAATAGCAAGTAAATAATAGTGGTTATATTATATTTCATGATACATCATTGGCTATATAGCTTAAGAAAAATAAATAAAAATTTAATATGTTTAATAAGTAAATATAAAATAGGTAATAACCAAAAGGTTAATATATTATTCACCTGATCATCCATTAATAGTTTATAAATTAATAGTCAATAACTAATAATTAATGATCTTACATTATAAAACACATACGTTTAGATTTTAGTGTTAATTTTTCAAATAACATTCCAAAACATTCGTTTTAAAATAAATTTATTTTTAGAGTTTATAATTGTCACTTATTCCAAATTAGTCGCTCAACTGGAGCTCTAAAAAGGAGAATCGAATCATATTTAATGAATACTTTTTTTTTTATTATTAATATTAAGGATTCAATTGCAAAGATTATTAGCTTAGGGTAAATAAATACTATATAAAAATGCTTTACTAAAAACCTTAATAAATTGTTATTGGTTTTTCTCTTAAATGTTTTATCTATAATAAGACATAAGTTATTATTTACTGTATTGCTATCAATCATCATTAATCTCTAACAAGATATATTTAAAAAAAAAAGTCATCTTCAGAATTCACTCTTTGATACATAGGCTAATTGAGTTAAGCTTTTGTCGAGCATTTAACATTTTGTAATATAGTAATAGTTGTATCTTAAAAAAATGTTTTGGATATTTTCTTATGTTCTAGTGATTTTCTCTAATCACTAGAAAATAATATATCCTAAGCTGATAGATCATCTCCGTTCAGAATCATTTTTCGCATACCTATCATTGCATTCAAATTTAACAATTCAACTATAGTGACCTACTCTATGTCTGATGTCCACTCGACACCTACTATGCATCAAAACGTTACCTACTTAACCACTCTTTGTTTTATATTAGTTTATGGTAAGACTTTTAATCTATTAAACATTTTTCAATTGTAATCGTATAGTTCAATAAAGTTTTTGTTTTATGGTTTAAGTAAACTTAAATTTATTATAATATTTTATATCATTAATAATTATTATTTAGGTTATGCATATTTTTGTTAAAAATTATGTACTTAAAAAAAAAAAATTAATAAAGAAATGCTTCTTTAATTGAACAATGAACTCTAATGTAATTGAAAATTTCCAAAATTTGATGAAAGATTACATCTTGAAAGTTAATTTAATTTACATCAAATAAAATTTTGTAATAATTTTGGCACGATAAAATTGTTAAAATCAAAAAGTTGTATTATCAAAAACAATAATCAAAAATAAAAAGTAAAAAATTAAAAACTAAATTTTGGTATTTTTAAAGCTAATAAACTTACAACGGTACTAAAAAAAAACACTAGTTTAAAATATTGAATACAATTTCATAGATTTTGGAAAGAGAAATAAATTACAACAATGAACCACCAGAAGATTTTAATGCAAACGATATTGCGTGTATTGTGTAGTACTGCCGGTGAGCGAAATTTTTCAATAAATAAAAATATAGATATTCATAGATAATCAGAAAAAGTGGATGTTCGAACACATTAAGAGACTTTTGATCATCGAGTGCAATAAAGTAAGTTAATATAAATTCAATTTTTTTTTTCACTTTTTATAAATGTTCGAAAAGAATGTAGTGAAGAAGACGAATTAAAAATTTTTCAATATTAAATTTTTGCATAATTTTAAATAAAATGTTTTCAATTAAATTTTAAATGTATTTTTGTAGCATATTAGAGTAATTTTGGAATCACATTTTAAGGAATTTTCGTTTATACAAATTGTTTCCCTAGTTATAATCTTAAGCCCTACATATTAATATTATTTATCTATCATAATATTATATTAGTATTATTATTGTGAAATAATTAGGTAGTTAACTAGCTGTATTAGTATAAAATTTTTGTAAATTTTATGAAGTTCTGTGTACAGTGCTAATTTTTGGAATACTTGTGGGAATTAACTTAATTAATATTTTTATTTTTTACAGGAACGACATTTGAGGAACAATGGTCAATTTATAAGGTTGGCTAAATAAATAAATTTTACTAACGTCTAAAAATCACTTAACCTGGCCTTCTTTTGACCAATACTACATTATTGGAAGTAAAACATACTATAATAATTTATTCATTTATATACTTGATCGATGCTTATTTATAATTATAATTATATAATTTTATGATTAATCCAATATTATATAATATATTATGTATATTTTGGATTACTACTTACTGATTATTTATTTACAAATATAACATGTGCAGTTAAGTATATCGTTGTATCACCGTCTTAGACTGAAATCGTGAAAAATACATGAATAATATATTATGTTGTATCCACTTAACCTCAGAATCAACCACGAGAGTACAACTCAGATATGTTATTTGTAAATTTTAAATTTTAAGTCAATAAATAAGTATTTTATATTTTTGTCAAATTAATTTTATTAGAAATGTCACTTCTATTTCTATTTTATTCGAGGATCAATTTATATAATTCCAAATGACTAAGTCACTATAGCTTGTATTCACGCAAACCACTAACATTAAACACAACATTCGAAAAACACGCGATATAACATGTGGTAATTACAGCTATTTGGCCTTTACGACTCTCTAATCACATTTTAATCCATCCAAAATATTGAAACCATAAATGATAAAAATAACTAATGAAAATTTGTCAATTTGTTTCTAAAAACGTATATTTTAAGTTACAACGCTGACCATATTTCCCTACACTATTATACATACCTATTATATCATATTGTTTGAGTAAAAAAACAATTTTGTTGATTCGAGTTCGACACAATAATATGCGCGAATATAAGAAAAAAACAATTGTCAAATTAAATTCGCTAACCGAATTGTATGTATTAATAATAAATGAAAAGTTAGATGTTAATTTCAAATGATGATAAATATTTTATTGTTACAGAAATTATTAAGTATTAAACGTATTACAAGTGCATTATATTTTCAATTATTTTGACCAATTATCGTGTGCTATGTTTGTTTAATTTATATCATGTTTTCCAAAGAGATGTTTGTAAAAATCTATCTATGCAATTTCATGAGTTCAGACATTATATTATTTTGATATTAAATAATATTACAATATTGTAATCTGTTTTCTGTATTTTGTATGCAGATTTTATTTATTATTAAATAAAATATTCAAAGTAGCGTTTTAGAATCAAACGAGTTCAGTTGCAGCTCATCCCGTTTCAACAGGTCTCCAAGTATGACAATATGGGACCAGTAAATAGTATAATAAAAGCACATCGCATGCATAAATTAATTAACTTACTATAAATTTATTACATAAACAACGCGCCATGACATCTCACGGTAGATGTAACCGTCGACATGGCTAGGATTTAACCACACTATCGTCTAATAATTTTCCCGATGAATCGTATACGCTTTTACATGTCATAAACGAGTAACTACGATGATTATGGTTAAATTCCATCTCGATAATATGAGTTTGCGCGTATCCACAAAGCATTGTGTCGGAACTCATTTAGTATACCAATCATGAGAGTTCAAAGGTTACAACGTCTCTAAATCCTTTCACGAATTTGTTTCGTATAGCAGCAACAATCATTTTGATTATTTTTTAACGACTTTTCTCGTATATTAATCTTCACACGTAATTAAAACATCAATAAAAATATACGTAATCTAAATGAAGTAGGAAAAAAAAACGTTTAAAAACATTTTCTATTGGGATATAAAGAATACGTATCTATCTATCTATATATATATATTTATATGGTAATACATTTTATAAATTGTGCCGAGTCCAACATAAAATCATAAGTTTTAAAGCGTCGAGTTTTATGAGCACCATTTATCATGACGAAAACTTTTTGATATTTTATGTACAACATTATTGCGAGAAAAATACATTCGAATACTTACGAAATATATTTGTCATACGTATGTACAATAAAACAATGTTTTAAGTGCAACACAAAAAACTTCGCGATAAACTTAACATTGCACGTGTTATATACTATTTCGTATACAATATATTAAAATAAACGCAAATTGATAAATATTACGAAAAACTTATTTCGTTAATATCAATGAAAAAACTTCTACCTATATAGCAACCACCTGTGTTGGACTATTTAAACGTGTATAAATTATAATATTATACTAACACAGTGTCTTAGAATAAAAAATAAAAAACATTATGGAGTCGCGTTTTTTATACCAATATTATTGTTTATATAAATAAATAAAAATTAATACTTTTTTTAAACCAAAACATATATTTTAAATAAATAAAGGTTTTTTTTACTCTCGTTAAATATACGATTAGGTAACGATATTTAAATGCGATTTATCTTCTTCCATATGTTTTTATTTATAATTCAATTATAGCATTAATTTCATAGTCATTATAAATCATTTTATCTGATGATGATAGATTCACATCACACGATCATTGAAACGTTGTTCAAAGAGAATAACAAAATAAAACTATTGGATTTTGTTAAGACAATAATAGCGAATTTGAAAATTATATGTACGCTCTTAAAGTATCTTGCAATTTGAATATATCTATAAACCCTAAATAAATAAAAGTGAAGGTAGCGTACAGTAGTGAATAATAATGTCAATTATTTGTTTTTATATTCATTAAAATACTCTTATCACAATTCACTATTAAGTATAAATTGATTACAACAACTAAAAAACAAAGGAAGTAGCAAAATTAAATTCAAGTAGTACACTCTATAATAATTGTACATTTAAATGAAAAGTAATGTTGTTAGTTTTTTTAATCCAAAATATATTATTGCAATGAGTAATGACTTACAAATTTTCACTACTACTTATATTAATTATTTTCAGTACTCAATGATATTTTCAATCTATTTATATTAATTTTATGTTATTCATACTGCTATAGGTAATTCTGTTCAGATCATTTTACGTATTCTGTATTGAACGATAATATGATATAATATTAAATTATAATATCAGATTTCTTATAATATTATTATTAATATTTGTTATTGACAAATCAATCGGTAGTTCAACTTTCAGTATTATTTTTAAACAAATAAGTAAATAATAGCAATATAATGTATAAAAAAAATATCCTTTGAAATATAGGCCAACTGGCCGTTTTTGTTTAGTAATGTTTTATCATTGAATTCAAATTTAACACATCCATTACAATGATATACACTCAATGGAAAAGTTCATACTCAATATTTACTATACAGCAGACCAACATCGATGGTTTTATTTATTTTTCTTAATTTTTTTTTTTTAAAGGGAGAGGGGTTTTGGATGCTCATAATGGACATACGTAGATTAGAAGTTGTCTTATCATCCCATCATATTATAATATAGTACAAAACACTTCATCTGCAGAGTTGGAGCTGTGATTTTATAATAAATATAAATGTCATCACCACAGTCAATATCGAAGTATTAAAAAGTGTGCAATACAATATAGGTATATTATTATTCATTATATCATTATCAAAAATAAAAAAGTTGTCAGGTTAAAAGAATCCACGTAATTTTCTTTACGTTCGTTGGTACTAATTGAATAAAAATTATTAACAATAATCTCAGTTTCACTGTAAAACGCTAAAACCCAATCAACTATGGACATTTTACAACGAATAATATTTAAAAAAGCATAAATCAATAGAGGTACGTATCATTAGTTATACTTGCAAATTATTATCAATATAATATAAAATTATTATATTTACATAAAAATGTTAATCTTGGTTTTCTTCTTAAAATCATTTTGAACACTCGATCTTAGAAATTTTGTCCTATTTTACAGTTAAAAGACCACCTAATCTGTTTATACTATTACTTTATTTAGTATGTTTAGGTGAAATAAAAAAAGGGTGAAAATATTTATTAAACATATTAAATTTATCATATAGCCAAGCAAGTTAAGTAAAATTAATAATAATAATAAATAGGAACACTTTAGTGTTTTTGTAAAATCGTTTGGCAATATATATTTTTTCTTTGATATTTTTAAAGAAACTCCCCAAAAAAATACAGCCAAATTATAAATTGTTCAATGTGCTGGAAAAAAATACAACACACAGAATAAACTTTTTTTTTACTAAATCGGTGAAATTGAAAAAGAAAACAATTTCGTATAAAACACGAAAAAATAATATAGCTGCAAGATTTTTATTTTTAATCACTCGTCATAATAACGGCTTAGTCTACATTCTTTACATTTTGAACACAATTTATTGAATTTGAGTAAAACGTTATTTTTGCTGTTTTCATACTCTCGGCGAATTATATAGAACAGGAATGTAAGTATTATATATATATCAAGGTTGGCCAACTTTTATGAACTTTCAATCGACCTCTGAGTTTTTTAGTCTTTTTAAATTGTTGCGATCGACAAAAAAATGGTCGTTAATAATCAAAAATATATAAATATATTTATATACATTTCTTGTATTTAGAATAACACGAGGGAGTCACAATCGACTTGTTGACCACCCCTGATATATATTATTATTTTATTGCGTGAGTTATTAGCTCTGATAGAAAGCTCATATATTTTTTAAAGAAATAAACTAAAATAATCAAATAAATACTCTATTAATATATAATGAAACATAGGTTAAATATAATTCGGCTTCACATCGTACAACTGATAGATCAATCTGTTTTAAATTAAAAGAATGATTAATCTTGAAAATGAAAATAATATGATGAAACATCAGTTTAAATTCGTTTTTTACCTATACGTATTATTGAGTAGTATATTTTGTTTTCGTAGTATAATAACACTTTAATTCAATCAGAATAAATAAGCTAAATAAATAAATAAATAAGCTGTAAATCATAAAAAAAATCGTCCATGCATTTACATTAAACGCGCAAAAACTATTTATCATCAAACGCGTATTAAATGTTATACAATATAGTTATTCCTCTCATATCGTTTCATTGTAAATAAAGAAAACACCAAAGCGATACATCATAATGATGCTGCACACTTAAGTTCGCATAAGATAATGGTATACATATATATATATTTAAATATATGTATAATATATTAAATCAAAAATCTACTTTAAAATGTGACGTCAAAAAACCTTTTACACATTATAGTAGGCACGCATATACCTACCATAAAATAAAATATTATCTTACTTTTTCGCACAGGTTTATGCGATATGTATATTATTGTACAGTGAATGGAGAACAAGCACAATATCGCTTCGATAGACTTTATTAAGTGATCTCGTATATAAGCTGACCGTAGATCGCGCGGTGTTCGATGGAAATCCATCAGTCTATAGGTATAATATATAACTTCCGAGAAGAGAGTTTCATATTATAATATCCGGTGGAAAATATCAGGTGGTCATTGAAGAACCGTTTGATATTTTACCAACCAATAAAATTTATATTGTAATGTTAACTTACCTGCCCCTATATCATATTACTCCAGTACCTTCTGTAGGTATTATATATCAAACAATCAAAAAATATATTTCAAATATCTTATTATTATTTCAAAATCTATTAATAAATTTTAAAAATATTTTATTTATTTGCAAAATACGTTCCAGTCGAAATAAAAAAAAAAACGTGTCTTAATTTTTTTACTTTTTTGAATTAAAACATGCATTTTTAATGAATTAAAATAATTTTGAATATTTAAAAAAAAATATATTTTTTTTTTTACTGGAAATTCTGTACGAAAACGTTAATAGATTTTGAAATAATGAGAGTATTGCTCGATAAAAGAATCACCCATTCACCACCCAGTACGGTTTTACCATCACTCATCGTACATTATCATTGTGGTCTGTTCGAAAAACGCTGAACGCCATTACGATCGCACACTTGCACACCCTCGGTAGCAAAATAATATATTCACGAATTCCACTCACGTGTGTTTGCGTTTAAGTGCACACACGAGAACAAAACGTTTGATTGCATATTATATAGACGAAATAGCGAAAAGCAAATATAGTTTCGACATAGAGCAGTTAACGTCCAGTCCTGCAGCAGTATACTGTTAATATAACGTACTGAAAGTGTATTTTTTTTATGTCACATTATGACCCAATTTCGTATACTGTTGACGTGGTTAGAATATTATGAAGATTCAAGAACCAGAAATGAAAAAGAGTGGTGCTTTGTGGCTTAATTTCCTATGCGAGAATTTCAAAAAGAAATTAAAAATTTACAAATACCTTAAAAGCATTAAAGAAATTAAACACATTTTTTTTAGCGAGATGCGAAACAATGTTTACTCTTTACATTTATGACATATATCTAGTCAAAATGCATAGTATTCTCTCCTAACATTTGAAACGTACGACCATCAAAAATAAAAATGAAAATCTTCAATATTTGTTTTAAATTATTACGAATGTGGAACTAATCTAATATATATGTACTGATCAAACCTATACCTGAGTTTAGGTTAGGTAAATCATCCTGCGTTGTGAATTTTGAAATTAATCATTGTAAAAATAAATAAATAAATAATTCGTTCTTAACTAAAGCATGTTAAATTTCCAAAATATAGTAAAATATATAAGTATATTTTAGCGTCAAAACAGTGAGATATTGCTGAAGTTTCAGTAGATAATATTATGATATTTCAACGGATTTACTTAACCGTTCAATTATGTAATGGTTTTGAGTTTAATAGATATAATATACTATAAGTTAATTCGAGGAGCGTAATTCGTTCATCATCTTATATTATATTCTAGATATAATATGAAAACTTATGGAAGTGAGCTTGTCAAACGTTATAAATTTCTGTTAACTGCATTTATTGGTACTTAACCTAAATACATCAAATCATCAAAGGAATCGTTTATTTTAGAAACGAACGAACTAAAAACCTATACATCTTTATTCCTGTCGATCGATAATATTTTGAAACAAAATATTATTATATTTATTATTTATTAACGAGCTGAATCCTATAAAACAGCTTACAATTAAATACAATATACAATTTAAAAAATTAATACAGGTAACAGTGTAACACACATAAGCTTAAATAAAACAACAATAATATAATGATGTTACACGGATGCACCATCTCGTAGTTCTGCGTATTCTGATACTATAAATTGGTATAATTCGCATAGTAAGACCATCCAAGGCAATAATAAAATTATTTATGTCGAGAGTCGTAAAAGTTCTTTTTTTTATCAACCAAGATATCTTGCACTATATCAGTGAAAATATACTGCAAAGGAGTGATACATGATTCCGTCCAATACATTTTTTTATCTACGCAAATTTTGGCCATTCAAAAGATTTTTATTTATTTTTCTTGAACTTAACACGATTCTACGAGTACATAAATTTTTCACGCTACGCTACCAGCTACAATAAAATAAAAATAAAATAATCAGATTATTTTTTTCCAAATTTTGTTACATTATAAATAAAACCAAATTAGTTCGTTCAGTAAATAAAAATATATCAATACAAAGTACGAGTATAATATAAATATATATTACTAAATACAATTATTATTATAATAGTTCACAATTCTTTTCTTTAATTTGCGAATAATTTGAGATAAAAGTGAATAACAGTTGTTTGATTTTTATGTGTATAACCTTATATATAGATATATAGTATAATGTATATAGTATATACATGTATAAAGTACCTAAGAAAAAAAAATCATGATTATTTGTTTTAAAATTCTATTGTTTAAAAATAAAAACAAAGCAGCTAATATAAATGGATAACATATTAATAATAAAGTATCTATAAAAAGGAAAATATTATATCAAAATGTTATTTATTACAATTTTTTTTTTTCATTTGAGCACCGACTTGCGATAAATATTATATGATGATAATTTTATTTTTCATTTTGATATCTAAAACTATTTTTAAAATACAATTTACTAGCAACGTCAAGTTATTTTATACAGAATTGTTTGAGTGAAAAGTTATTCCCTACCTGTAAATATATATTATATAGCTCTTTTCCTTTCAAGTATTTAAACATTTTAGCTTTTGCGTTTTTACGCATAACTTTGTAAATTGTAATTAGTTACAATTAATAAACGATATATTATTAAATAGACATTGATATTTAATTAAAATACTAATATGTTTCTCGAAACACAAAAATTTTAAATATAAATAACACGTATATTATGTGGCTTGTGTGTATTCATATACGAACAAAACTTTTCAGTCTGACGACTGAACGGACCTCGGAGAAACTATAGTGGCCACAGGCCCCCCTTAAACCGACTCGGACTTTTGGCTCGGACTCTCACAACAAAAACACAGAACATATTAAATAATTTCCCACGCACGACGTGCTGTCTAAAGGGACCTTCCATGTTTTATGGTTAGAGGACATGAGAAAATAGGACCATTTCCAAAGCGTATTACTATTACTTATTGCCGCCATATACACTTGGGTGGAATTGGCTAAACGTCGTTCGGCCAATGTTCAGGGTGGAAAGCGGTGTAGTAGTGCGCACACCGCGTGTAGGTTATTCCGCCTTCCCGCGATTAAACGATATATTTTCTTTTATGTGGTTTCATCGTACAAGTGTTAAAATAACAAACGGAGCGACCGATATAAAGCCTTATTCCGATTTTCAAACCTTATTAATGTGTATGTGCATAGCTGGATTGAGGGGGGAGGCTAAGTGGGCTATAGTCCAGGGCTCCCAAAAAATATTATGGGCTTGCAGCTTTTCTATAATATTGTAGAAATATAATTAAAAAAAAAAAAAATGATTTTAACAATATTTATTTAAAGATCCATTCACATTAATCATTTGAAATAATTTTCAAAGTTAACTATAACTAATATAGATTAAAATATTATTCAACACTTAAAAAAAAATTATAACTTAATATTAATTACTTCTAGTTACACAAATAACATGAAATATTATATTAAATATTAATTTGTACTTGGACACATAGTTACAGTAGCATTATGCAATTTGGTAGAAAACTGATTAAACAAAAAAATAAATCATCTTTGTTAACACAAATAAATGCATTGCATTATCAAAAAGTAACTATGCACAAATTTAAAAAAAAAAAAATACTACCAGTTATGATAAATAAAATAAAATATACAATACATAGACTATAAAATAAAAATTATATATTTTTTCATAAAAAATATAAAAAAATAAGAAATATGCTAAGGTTTATTTTTCAAACGTGTCATTATATACAATAGATTTCTAGCTTAGTAGCTATAAAACTAGAACATAATAATATATACAATATACATAGTAAAATATAAAATTCCTACAATTTTTAAGTATAAAACATATTATGTTATATTCGACACAATTTTTCGATTTAACAATTAAATGATTGAAATATTTTATTTAAGTTAAAGACTTTTTATTACGTAATGTATTAGACGTACTCTTGTTAAAATATCTGTATATTCTTATGTTTATTTCAATTTTTGCGATAGTGCCGTTAGAATAAATGAATAAACTTCACTAAGAAATAATTGATTTTTTTACCACGAAATACTAGTCAAAATATAAAATCCAATTATACTCGTATACTTAGTATAATATTTCACTAAAATAGAATTTTAGTATTATACCATATTATTAATGAATATATATATATATTTCTTTAGAATATAAATGTGCATTTTTCCGTGTGGATTTTTTAGAGGGTTATTACTAATTTTTAATTTAATAACTTTTCAAGAATATTTATTCATGTTTGTTATACAATCATTCGAATTAAAACAAATTTGCCTGATATATTATTTATTTAATTCGCATGAAAATGTCTGTATTTATTCTGCTGTCTTGATTTTTTTTTTAGACTTTTGCGGGAATTGCTTATAGTATTTCACTGTAGTTCATATTTAAATTATTTTATCTGCATTGGAAATCGTTATCTAATATTTGTTTGAGGATTAACTATATAAGTAAATGATTGAAAGACTGTTTGTAATTTTTTTTTGGTTGATTGGCTATATCAGTGTTTCTCAAACATTTTATCTTTGCCACCCACTTGTAAAAAAAATGACAGACCCTCATCTTATAGAAAAATGTATTGGTATATAAGTACGCAATGAAAAATTAATTAAGCTTGTAACTTTCATCGTTCCCCTGGATAACTCTATCGTCCACTTTAAGAAACGCTGAGCTATAATAGGTAGGTATAGGTTACCAACTAATCTCGTATAATTCCAATACCAATCAATGCAAAGTTAAACAAAATATATTTAATACTAATATTTCATATATTTACTATAATTCGCTTGGTACCCTCCCTGCACTGACTTGTATCTTAGTTTAATTTTTCTATTTCTTAGTATTTATTTCATTATATTGAATAATTTTGAAATGTTATAATATATAATTATTAATAGAATTATGGTATGCAATGCAATTACATAGGTAATTTAATTACTGTAAAATATTTTTCATTAATTTCTTCAATAAAAAGAATACAGTAGACACATATAAAATATGTACTTATAAATTGTTTACATTTTAATATTTGTTTAAATTTATTTACGTGCATCGAGTACAAATAAAGTTCTAGTTTAAATATATTACGAATACTATAAATACTATTTTCATTTATGTATTAAAAATGTTAAAAAAAAAAATAAATTACCAAGTTAATTTGTTTATTTTAAACTAACAAATCTATAGTGTATTAAAATGTATGTTTTGTAAATTATAAGCAAATTATTGACTGTAAAAAAAAACAAAAAAACAAGACTATTTATATTTCAATATTATGTATCCTGTTCATGAAAAGGTTAATATCTAAGTATATTATTGAAAACAATTCTATACAAATACCATACATTTTCATGAAACAATTTTACTCCTTATCATTTATAAATGTCAACATTTTTTTAATATAACTGTGGGATTGCGCTAGTAGATTAGTATAATTGGTCTAACAACATGTGTCTCAATCTATATAATATAAATTTATTGTTAACGATCTTCGGGATGCTTAACTATAAAGAACAATTTTCTTATAGAAAAATTTTCTAAGAATTAAATAAAGATTGACCTTCAAAAATTGTTTTTTGATCTTTCCCAGAATAGTTTTAGATAAATTCACATTAATCATAAAAATCAAGGAACTCTTTCTATAATAATTAATAAGGTACCTAGTTTGCCTATTATCATTCAGTAATTCACTTAAATGAATGTACCTAGGTATTGAATTTTAAATCATTGCGAATTTTTCAAAGAAGAAGTTAGATTATCAAATTGTTTTAAAAGTATTTTATGTTATTTTATTGATAATATTGTAAGTATTTTCATAATTTAAAACTGACTAATTTTTAACGAAAACATAGAAAATTAATTATAAACTAATACCGATTATAGTAGAGTAGATTAATGATAAAAATAACTAAAATTGTATTAATCTTATTCTAAATATTTTCAAAATTGTATTTTATATTTGTTTATAAAAAGATATTAATACAACTAGTTAATGGCAGAATTTTTAAAGCGTTACTAGTTTTTTCAATACCTGACAACAAAATACTTAACTGCGTTTGAGGGAAAATCGTTATTTTTCGATTATATATTAAACATTAAAAAAAGTGAAACTCAAAAGCTTAAACAAAAAAAATATCGCTGTGATTTTTAACTATTGTAAGAAAAACTTATAAGAAACCTTTATTAAATTTTTAAGTCAATAGTATAAAAAATAGATTTCAGAAACTTTTAGTATAGGCATTTTAAAAAGTATAATTTTCAAACATCTATAATAAAAATAATGTCCTCTTTTCCCCTAAATAATAAAATTTTAATGGAAAATTATAAAAATAAATATTTTCATTCATTTCTTAGTAAAATATAACAATTACCAATTTCTTTTATTTGTTAATATTTTATACTATTTTCCCTCAATTTTAAAGTCTAATTTTGAAATTTTTTAACCTCCTTATCTTGAAAAATTAAAATTATTCAACTGAAGAGAAACATAATCGCCTTTTCATTTTTTTTCGGTAAAAATAAACTTTTTCAGACGTTCTGGCATTTTTAAATAAAAATTTAAGCCTTGTAAGTTTTTTAATGTTAAAGATCTTTGTCAAAGTCAAAACTTTTAACATTTATATAAAAATAGTTACTTTTGATATTTAAAAATTCAATATACGTATCAACCTTGTATTTCTCGGTATCGGATCTACAATCGCACTAATTATAGTTTACGACCAACTAGCTCGGGCGGTGACTATGAGATTATTACATTATTACCTAAATATGACCCCTTATTAAATTGAGGAGAACAATGCCCTTAAATAAATGTATGTATCATAGATGTGAATTGTGGATATAAGTTCGACAAATCAATAATCAACGTATGATCAACGTTAAACAAACCCAATTTTTTCACGAAAAATATCTGAGTATACATAATAATACGCATCTTATAAATTATAATGTTTATGCATTAAATTAGCCTATTTCAACTTATATAATACCGTTATGGACGTTATGGCGTTATAATATGAATATTAACTATATATATATGTGTACACATTAAAGTTATACTCAGTTATTATAAGTGTAGATTATATGTGTTATGTTTACTGGAATTGTACCAAGCATTTGATGTAGAAACTAACATTTTATATTCGTAAAATAAAAATTAGAAAACTGTATCTTTGTTAAAAAATACTTAACATTAAAATATTTGATAAGTATTTCTAGTGTCTGCAGTTATTCCTATCTGAGTTACGACAAAAAGACAAAATCAATTTGGACAAAAACTGATGTTTTATAAAAATTCTTATTTTTCCGTTCTTTTTCGTTGGTTTCCCATATATATCATATTATATCATATAAATGATTGATAAATGAATTATGCATTTTTTTAATTAATGAAAACACCAAATAGATCAATTAATATTTACTGCCACAAACTTTTGAAAGCCATACACTGCGGATTCTGTATTGAAAATGGCACGAGATTTCAGTCATCTTCCACCAGTCAGTCGCAATTCGATTTTTAAAAATGTTATTTTTGCATAATATTATATTGGACAAAAGTGGGCGTGAGTGTATCTTCTCTGTCGTGAATTTCGATAAATGTGTTTCCCGTTCCATTGAAACGATATACGCCATTTCATATTACAAGCTTTTTATTTTTTTTTTTTTTTGGAAAAACTGCATGATAAACGAATACAAGTTTTAGACGGGAGGGAAATGGATAAGTTATGCATGGGAACATAACGTTATTCAGTCGCCGGTAACACCCCATTACTACGAGTTATATGATACATATATAGTGGACGGTGCTGACTATCACTACAATTTACGGTGTAGTATAACAATTTATAATCCATATGTTACACATACCTATACAGTTATACAGGGTGAAACACTGTTTTTGAAGCCGAAAAATTCCATAACATATTCAAAATAATATAAGTTTACCCATATTTATAAATATATATCCATTAAAATATTATTGTTAAGATTTAAATATTGTATGCAGACAACAAACTTAAAAAGTGACGCAAATCACCAAAATAATTTTTAGATGTGCAAAAATTGTATTTATATTTTTTTTGTTTCAGAGATAAATTACATTCACCCACATATTTGAATAAGTTGAATAATTTCTAATTTCCATAGAGTAGGTATTATAAAAAAAATTTTGACTAAAAGATTAGTAGATAGATAGGTCTATGTATATTAAATTAAAGTCCATGATACTGTTCATATATTGTACACACTTAATTTTTATTTGACGATGAAAAACAATACAGTTTGATTGGTGTTTCAAATAAAGTCTTCGACACTTAATATTGCCGAAATATAAATAGTTTTTTTTTATGTTTAATTTATAAATTGCTATAAAACATCATGGAGACCTTAGACTTATTACTTTGCGTGTTTTAAATTTCTATAAATAACTCAAAAAGATTCATAATATTTTTTAAACGCTTATATAAACAGATAATGAAAACTTCAAGTATTTACGGCTGAATTTAAAACTTAATAAGAAGATCGATTTGCCAGACAAAAATTGGATTTATCCCTAATTTTATTTTAATTTTTTGTTTTTTTCCCAATTTAGATAAGTACTGGGAAATTTTTATTTTTGATTCCTCCCTTTGTCCTTTAAGTACCAACTAGATTCATTTTCCTACAAGAAAAGATGTTTAAGCTACAAATCTTAGCATTTTTACTGCTTAAAAATGTAATGATGGATACACAAAAAAAAAAAATCCTTCTGCTTAGAATCTAAAATGTGAAAACCATATCCTTTTATTAACAATACAGATAATATATACAACGAAGACTGAAAAAAACTAGTTTGCATAAAAATTATAAAAATTGTTTGTCTTATTTAAATCATATTTAATAAAAATATTCAAAAGAACATAATTTCTATTTTTGTAAAGTTGAACTAAAAAAGATTTTATTGAAGCTGAAAACGCATTGAATTTTGGGATATGATCTCCACGAAAAAACCTTTTATTGATGTATTGTGCTATAGTTTATTGTTTTTCCATTTTGATTAGAATGACATATTTCTGGCATACTCTTTTTATATCAAAGAGTAATTGCCGATCATATTGGATGTGTATTATTATATTACTGAAGTTTGAACTTTAATTTGTATCCACATTGTCATAATGTGGTTTGACGTACCACTCAAAGTCCGACTTTGATATTTTATAAGTATCGTCGTATTGACGAGTGACGAAAATATTACTCAAAAGAATAAAACGTCATCTGTATAATACATTATATCATTATCCTTACGTTATTATAATACAATAAAATTTATTGAACGACTGACGAAATTATAAAAGCCACGTGCACCCTGTGTAGCTTTTACTCGCATAACAACTACCAGATAATTGGCTTGCCCTTAATAACAATAACAATGTTATTATGGCGTATATAACAATATACCACGTATACATATATATTGGTATGTGAAGTGAAGTGTGTATACATTAATGCATGGGTCATTGCTCGTTGGAAGAGATGATAATATATTTTCGTTGGTGTATGTATGGGGCAATATTATCAATCGCTCCCTCAGGATTATATTTTTTGTATTGATATTAGGTAATACATCTGATAATCAAACTTGGAAGTTGATGAAAGTGATGGTCCCCATTCAGATATATGTTGTTTCTATAGTTATAGGCTATATAAGGTTTGATGATAAATAATATTTATTGATGACTTATTTATTTTATTTCCTACAAAATAGTTAATGATGAAAACAAAAACGTCAACTTCAGTACAAACATTTATTGTTAATTATGATGCATACAATATTGTACATTACGTACCCTTTTGCATATTTTAAACTAATTCCATTTGTTATACATTTTAATTACCCATATTTTATAATATTGGTTAGTACAGTTATTGAAAATAACAAATTGTACATAATACACAAAAAAAAAATTACAATCTGAAATAAAAATTATAATATATTGTCTCATTTTTATTATTTATAATGAATTTCATATAACGTTAAAACATCGAACAGCTAAATGTTGTTATTTTTATTTTTATATTGGGCTTATAAAAATCAATAATAGTTATCAAAATATCATAACAATTAATATGTTCAGACCACAGTTATTGTTATTATAATGAAACTTTTAAATAGTTGACATTTTCAGTCAATTTTGTCCACTATTTGGAGGTGTCCACTAAGCACTAGGTCAAATTAAATTACTATATTATTTTATGTTTTCAGACATTGTATCATTTAGGATCACGTTTTTGTTGATGATCCTCATATTTGTTTTGACAGGATAAACGTCATTACACGTATTACAAATGTGTATGTATGTGGTCAATTTTTAGAAACTTAATCATTAAATCATATACAATATACATATTCGTCGATTATTACAAATTAAAATAGGGAAATGGTTTTAACTAAAAGAATATTTAAAGTTTTTATTGATGACAAGCTGTCTGTCAGTCAAATACTAACACGAGTTAATATGTATGTACTCCAACTGTTTTTTCTATATATTTAGAAAGTTTTAATTTTGTTACACAAAACTAAATTTTGTAAATTTTAGAAATTATTGTCATCGATAATGAATTGAATCATTTTTGAAGATCGATATCCTGAATATTTTATCTTTATTCCAAAGGTTTAAAAACATAAAAAAAAAATTGTTAAAGAATTCAGTTGGATATTTAAACGAAAAACAAATATGTTTGTTATTTTGGTGTAAGGTTTTACAACTATTTTAGTGACTTAAAATTATTGGCACCTATATTAACGCATATAATTATTTTTTATAAATACTTAAATTAATCAAAAATATGTATGTGTGGGCATTAATTGATTCGGTAATCATACGTATTAACCAGTTTAATTTCTAACAATTACTTACATAGAATTTAATTATTTATAAATAATGGTATTCGACAAAATATCTACGCCCAATGCCCTTATGTAAGTACCTATTAGGTGAAAGTATAAATTTAAAGGTGTCGTTCAAAACCGCATACAAGAAATAACAATAATATTACAATTCACAGAAAAAAGTTAATTTAGGATATTTATTAATAAAATATTCAAACATTAAATAATTACACTTTATAATAGAATTTAATAAAAATTCTAAAAAAAGAAATTGTTTTTATACAAATACATTGATGGGCGCATTTCTCGATTTTAATTTAATAAACAGTAAATAGTGCATACTATTGATTTGTTTAAAATAATTTTTTTTTAATTAAGCAAACAAAAAAATAATAATTAACAAATATCACACATCACAAACACAGATAATAAACAATATATTATTATGTTTTTAATTATATCTGTGTTTGCACAGTATTTGATTAAAATAAGAACAATTCGATTCATCAATTCCGCATGGATTTATGATTCAAATAAATTGTGTTTTTTTTTAATTAAAATTTGTACCTACAAAATGTCTTTAGTAACACTTATTTTTTAAAATAAATAAATAATAATATTAATTTAAAAAATTATTATTTTATTGAACATTATATTTAGGAACGAAGTGAATTTTATTTTATTTTAAAAATAAAAATAATCATTGATTTATTTCATAAAAAGACAAGATAAGATGAAATAATAAAATTTGATTTTAAGTTTAAATAATTTGATTACATCTTAAAAGAAAAATATAAAATACATATTTTACTGTGAATATTTTTGATATTTTAAAATTTTATTTTACAGAAGCAATTTCATCCAAATATTATAACTATTCGAGAAAGTGTGTAAAATACCAACATTTTTCTTATAAATAAAATTTAATCTAGCAATAAGTTAAATTATCTATTTACTAAATATTAAAATTTAGAGTTTAAGTCATTTAATTCTAATAACTCGAAGAACTAAAATATGCAAAAACTAATACAATCTATAAATTTAAAATAAGGATCAATAAATCTTGAAAAGAAATTTAATGGGTGTATTTATTTTCATTAACACTGAATTAAATACTTTAAGCAATTTAATTTGAAAGTAAATGATTATAATACCTAGTTCTTGTAAGATTAAGGTGTAAAACATTATGTCTGATTATATATGCCCAGCAAAAAATAAACTTTTTCTGCTGCTATAAAAACATTTATTAATTCATGAAAAATGTGCTATTTTTATTATTAAAAAAAAAATAATAATAAATAATAATGACGTTATTCAAAATTAATAATTTAAATTGCTTAAGTTCAATGCTTTTATGACCATTAGTTTCTTGAAAATAAATTATCCATTACGCATAATTATGAACAACTAACATTATTAGGTTATAAACTAAATACGTTTTCTTTACTTAACTTAAAATGAATTGCTATTTTACAGCCCTGACCAATTTAGATTAATAAATTATTAGAATTGAATAGAATATTATTTTATTAAACATTTGATTCATTATAAATTTACTAATTTTCATTAATAGCAGTATTACTCTTGAAAATATTTAAAATTACATTTTCAATTCTTTAAAAATAATTTTTGAGATACAACAGTCACTTGTATAGTTTGGTTGTCAAATATTTAATTAGATTTTCATGTACATAGACATATAATTATTGTAGTTGATTTATTGTTTAAGATTCTGATTAGATGTAAGTATTATGCATTATATCTAATAACGTTAAAGTAATAAGCTAAATACGTAAAAATAACTAAGATTAAATTTTCTTGCAAACTACTAAATTAGAATTTGTACTAATGAGAGCTTGATATTTAATTAGATAATAAAATTAAGTTATCTCATTATCCTATATTTATTCAAAAGGATATTTGGACTGAATATTCGAGAGGATAACATTTCGTGTGGATTATGGTTATTGGAGTCATGTAGACGTCCACCGATAATGTGTTGAGCTATTGTAGTCATATCAATATATTAAATATGCAATGAATTGTAGTATTGTACATAACATGTTGTCAAGATGGTAGAAATGATTGTGAATAAACATAAAATATTTGTTTATATTACAATAACTTTTTAAATTTTTACATGTTATACACCAGAACACTTTTATGTTATTAAAAATATGCTAATACGATCTATGTTTTATAGGCTATAAAATAACAATGATGGGCAAATTCTATAAAAAGAAATTTTTGACACGAAATTCGAAAAAAATTGAGAGCACTCAAAAAATATAAATATTTATTTTATTGTATTTCATTTTTAATACACTTAAAATACCTTAATGTAATACGTTTTCATTATCATTTAAATTATGTAGAAAATAATAATAGATCCATAGAAAACATACCTACCTATTAAACGTAAAACGATGCAATGGCTATAATTACTCTAAAATAAATTATGTATTTATAATTTTTCATTACATTTATTCATGCGAGTTACTCTTACAGTAAAAAATGTACAGCTAACAAAATTTTAGTATCAAAAATAACCAAAAGTATTATTTATATTAACGTATATAATATTTTATACGATTTAAATAAATATTATAATCTCAGAGACGTTCTAAAAATGTTGAACTCTATATTACAGTTCTTTATTTTGTTAAATATGATTATATTTCTCCATAATATGGCGCAATACTGATTGTATAACATAAACTACCTAACCAATAATATATTTGTAAGTATAGTTTTAAATAAACTTACTGAAGAAATATAAACAATTTTAAAATTCTCCAAGTTGATCTCAATAACCAATACATTATATAGAGTATTCATCATTAGATCGAACAAAAGTCTATGTTCCTTCTGAATCCACTTCGATTTTTTTACAGGTACGTGGTAATGGTTTCAAAAATCAGAATCGTGTACCTATTCATTAAGTAAAAATCAAAAATCCAAACTTCCGCACGGTGGCCCTTTCCGCTATGTACAGCCGGGTTATTTCCACACTAAGAATTATTGTGCCTACGCCTCGCGGTGCGTAAAATCCGAAGAAGTCCGCCAAACAGGCATATGCACAAAACCACTCACCAAACGTCGTCCCTGGAAAATTTGCGTCAGGTTCAGTGACCTGCCCTTCTCCTTTCTCCGTATTGTCATAATGTTGATCATTTTAAGACAATCCGATTGGGCGGGAAACGCTAGGAATCGAATACATTACATCACATATCTTCTCGTCTTCGCCGTTCACACCGCGCCACGTTTGATTTCGATTTTGAATTGTCTCGATGTATGAAAAGCGGTATTTGACCAATTATTACTACACATCTTTCTTTTGGTTCTAACGAATTGTTTATACTTATCAATAACTTTTTTACTTATTTATTTCCATCACTCGCTAATCGCTACTAACAATTATTATTGCAACTTAATGTCTTTAAAAAGTATAAGTATATTGAATAAGTATAAATAAACGTACAAAAAACACCTATATTATTAGTATAACAAAAGAATATCGACGTCAAATCTGAATTATAATTCACTATAATTGTATTACAAAAAAAAAACTGTTAATGTATTGTAATAATAATAATAATACTTAAATGAACAAAAAAAATTATACGGTATATGCTATTATTATAATGAAATACGGAGAAGTTTTTTAGCTTGTATAAAGAATATATACATAGGAAAGTTTATATCTTGTTCATCGTTGTTGATGATATTTTAAAGCATTTAAGTGTCGTTGTTTTTATGGGAAAAAAATATATATACTACAAAGTTATCACATTTTTATTATTTTTGTAAAAACAATTATACTGCAACTGTAGCATGCCAATGGGGCTATTATATTAAAGTAATGTAAAGTTTGAAGTAGAATACTAAGATTTGTATAATATTGTTTTCCGTCTTAGTATAATATTGTCGTGGAACTAATCTACCTCTCGGATAATCGCGCCAACCGCACCTTTGAAGTACCTACAGTTTAGAATTCCTGGTATATAAATAAATATAATAATTAATATTACGGACAAACCTAAGTATAATAGACAATATTATGCATTATAAATCCGTTACGTTTGTATTATATTATTATAGGCAAATATCCGTACACTGAACTATGAATCGTACTGCACGTCAATTATTTTGGTAGGTTCCCACTGTTAAACCTTTGTAGAGCTGCATTTTGCCGCAGGTTGTGCTGTTTGCAGTACCAACTTACTTCATTGTTCTGATGTGCAGCCCAAGTGGCGTGTCGTCACGAGTCATCAATAGTTTCGATTAATATGTGTGCAAACTCGGAGACGACGAGCCTGCACGGCCGCGGGCCGATGCCGTATTGAATTTCGAATTTGCGCGCGGATATTGCAATCAACCGACGCGATGTCTTACGATTCGTATTCGTGTCCCGCAGGAATTTTCCTGCAACGCACGCTAGTCATGCAGTGATACATTATTATGTCGAACATCTTTCGCAGTTGCTGTCGTCCATGGAGTCTTGTCGTTTCTCAATCGCTCTCTCTCTCCCCATCTCTATCTCTCACGCCTGGCATTGTCCGAAATTAATTATTTTTAATTGTAAACCCACCATTGGTATCCGAAATAAGATTTAATTTACACGCAAAGCACACGTTCTGTACAGATAGTCATCGTCAACGATTAAAAAGCAATAAATTATGAACCATAATTTATTATAATACGAGAAAAACAAATAAATAAAGTGCTTGGCGTTCGAATGAGTTATCCGTATGCGATGTATATTCAATATTCATACATAATGTATCTAATTTTATGTCGCAGAGACACTATGAATATCAATCAAGTATTCTAGTGGTGTGGCTTGTAGGACGTATACGTGCAAAATCTAACGAATAAAAAACGAAAATTAAATATTGACGTATTAATTAAATCACATTAAATTGAGTATTTGTCAATATAAACGTATAATATGTATTATCATAATATTTATGTATCGCAATGGATATAATATTAAAAGTACATAAACCTTATTTGGTGAAGTTCCGACCAACCTTTTCTGTCCAAATACCACCTAACCTAATATGCTATATAATTATATTATTATTATTATTATTCGTTAATTAAATGTATACATTCATTGTAGTCCTATGACCCAGATGTGTATTAAAAATATTAAATCCTTATTCATATAAACGATTTTATTTAAGGTAAAATAATATAAAAGTACATACTAAGACTTTGACATACTTTTAAAAGCTATAATTATTATCTTATTATAAATTTAAAAAACTGCTATCAAAATATGTTTTCCATAAATATTATCTAAAACAGGTACAAAGCGGTGTAGCTATTTTAGTTGTACATTAAATCTTTATTTTGTTATTGATACATCATGTATATTTTCATACAATATTATTATGAAAACAAACAGGGACTTGAAAGCACAACATTCAATATTAAAACGATCTGTATACTAAATAAATCAAAAGTATACTGCACCAATGTATTATTAGGTACACACAATATTAGGTTTATAATATTTATACTGCAATAATTCAGAAGTTACCTTACGAGAAAATATTATAGTTTCGATTAATTGTGTTATTTATTTACTACAATAATTTGATGGAATTTGAAAATAACCTAATTCCACTCAAAAGAACATTTCTGCAAAAAAAGAGAGAGAAACATAATAGAAGAATGTTTTATTTTTATTAAAACAAACTAATCATCATCTCCTCAAAAAACATGTTTTTTCCTCCCATTACAAAAAATAGAGTGATAATGTTTTTTAAGTGCATATAAATTATAGTATCATTATTGGTGATTTTAATAGCAGACATTTTATATATTATTATTAAATTTGTTTTGTTACACAAAGCTCAGGTGTGAATACAAAAGAAACAACATAAAAGCCATAGATTTCCTTTTAAATTTCACAATTGTATTTGTTGGCACTATTTAATTTTCTTTATACTGACTATTTCTAAATTAAATATTTTATGTTCATGTAGTTTTCAAAATGATTCCCCTTATAATTAAAAGTGTTTTCATTTTTTGTTCGATACTTCTTTCAAAATAAACTGGAATATAATAATAATTTATGTTGATAATATTTATGTTTCAAATACATCTTAAGAAACAATTTATTTTATTCAAAAGATTTAATACCTTTATAATGATTCGATTTTATTCTATAAGTAATTACTTTGTATTGTATGTAATTAGTTTTATTTTGTTAACATTAGAATCAATTGTTACTTTTTTAATTTAATTAAATAGCAATTTTATATGATAACATAAATAATACAATACCATGATGAGCAAACTTTAATGGTTATTAAATATTTTTTCAACCAAAACTTTATTTTTACTTTATTCATTGAATATAATTATAACTCCGTCAGTTATAACATTATAACTGTGAATAATATGTAACTCTACTTGAAGGTTTGAAAATATCTCAATAAAATATACCTTAAGCATAAATGATAAACAAATATTATTTGTGAGAGGAGGGAGTTTCTCTTCTGACATTGTATAGTGTGCACAAATATATCGTTTTGCACCCCTATTATTTTAAGTTCTAATTCATTGAATATTTTTAATTTTAACACAATTTTTTTTGTTTTTTTTTTTGCTTTAGGTTGAATATTATTTTTTATATCCACCGAGTGGTGCAATTACTTATGTGCCATTAAAATATGTATAGTGTAAATTCTTGTGGGTAAACTTAAAATTTTACTCATTATAGTACAGAAAGTACATTTTTAATAGTATCACAAAACTCCAAGGACTGCGCTATATAATATTTAATTGTATACTTTTAGATTTACTACCTATCAGTAAATTATTTGAGTTGTAGGTACTAGGAAGTCGAGAATGTCAACTCTTCTCCACCATATTTTCAATTTATTTCTCTTTTTGCAAAAATTAAAATACTCCAATTACGCCAATGGCATTATACGTCTATTATTACTATTGATATTATTAAACCTATAAAGCTTTAGCTTTAAAATTAAATATAATACTATTTACATTAAAAAACATACAAATATATAGAAAAATAAATACATCTTGTGATTATGTATTGTAATTATAATAATGAAAAAGAATAAAAGAGGAAATAAAACTGTTTAAATCGTACATCATATTATTATTTACACCACTGCACAGACAAACTATTGACTTATGATATCTTTGTATTACATTCAACATAAGCCATAAGCGTATTATAAAAAACATTAAAATACGATACAACTATAATACAATAGTAATGTGTTTTTATTTGTTATATTATTTTTTTAGAGAATATAATTATTAGTAAAAACAAAATATAATAATATATAAAATCATACTTTTATACAATTCATATTATCAAAATATTTAACTATTAACATTATTATTAAAGTTTTATGATTAATTAGTTTTATTTTATTATCTCTATACTTGATTGATTTTTTCTGTAAAAACTATTTTTATTGAAACTATTGCAATAGGCACTGATAACAGTATTGGTAACTGTAGTGGTAGCAGATTTCGGAACAAATCTGCAAAGTATTGAAACTACAAACGTTCGATAAACATAAGGTGTAGTATGCCAAACTGAAGTTTTAATTAGTATCTAATTATGTGGTACGAGTACACCTTTTGTTCAAAAACAACTTATTGTGATAGCCAATTGCTTGTAAATGTCATAAATCAGTCATGATATGTACTATATAATACACAACCTTATGATAGAATTGGGAAAACTTATCAGAAAATCGAACTTCTTGTAATCCCCTCGATAATCGATGTCTCTGAGTACTTTAGAATATATTTATTTTAAGTATAGATGTGGTCCATAGGGAATACTTCTGATTTTCTGTGGTTCAGTAACCTAACCAACTCTAGTGTGACAAATTACAACATAATATATACAAACAACTCGATACATATAAGTGTAATTTAATAACTCCCAATCAATTAGTACTAATTTTAGTGACATAGATGTGTAAGTACATGATACTATTATGATATGTTATTGCAATAAAAATCTAGCCAAGTACTAATGTGATTCCGGTTATAACACCCCAAAATAATCACCTGAGTTATGAAAAAAGTAAACATACATTTTAAAAATAATATGGATAAGGCTGTCTAAAATAAGATGATCAACACATTACACATTCATGATGATGATGTGCGTGTTATAGTTAGAGCTTATAATTTCTATATAATTTGTTTAGATTATCGTATTATTACTATTATTTATACATTTTTCAATTTATAATTCTCGTATTGTTATTCAATAACGAGATGACATAAATATGATACAAATGCACAGTATGTATATACGAATAATTTCTCAGCTTAGTTAGAAATTAGACATTGCTATTTGATTCGTGGCGTAAAATCTTTTTAGTTAGTTGTACGATGCATAAATCTGTAAGCCGTGAATAGGTTTTTTAATTTAAAGAGAAACCAATTTTACAATATGGACGCATGATGTTCACAATCTCGTTGTTTGATAAATCTGATGAAATTTTCAATCCGTTAATTTTTTTTTAACAAAAAATGGCATTAGTTTTTGAAAAATGTATTGGATAAAAATATTAAAATTATATTTAAAATATTATATTTTGCGTTGTTAAAATATTGTTTCTGCAAATATATTACACTGGCCACCATTAGGAATCTTATTCTGACACGACAAAGTTATGCATCCCATTGATGCGTTAACCTCGTAGAGCATTCCGACCGCATTGACACTGTTACATTCAGCAAGTAAGACATTATTATAGTAAACTATCTATCACAGATAACTATACGGTTGCATATGTCCGGTTCCGGACGCCCGTTATATAATACAAATTTTGGTCATGTGAGAACCAGCACCGTTCGACATAACCGAGTGGTTATATCGTTATGATATACATGTCATACTCCATCAATATTTTGTAGTTTTATTTAATTTGATAATAGTATATTTTGCAACTCAAACATATAATTCTGCAGTCAACAATGTCTGTGAATAGGTCACACGATGTTTTCATTAACTTCATTAAATATCACGATTGATATTATAAAGTGTATTTGGACCAAAAAAATATTAAACGTTTACGAAATGTGTATTTATACTTCTGCAAAATATATATTTATCTCAAAGCGCTTAAAGAAATTGTTAACGTTTCAGTAATCTTTTCACCACCATTCCGTGACTTATCATTGAACCGTTTTAATTCTCGAAAGACAAATTATTTAAAACGAGTCTCGTGACTTTTATATTTTCCATTCATACTTCAAATATTTATATTATCTATTAACATTTAAAACAAGTAAATGTATAGGCTCCGGTCATAAGTTTTAGTTACTTAATACAACTTTAACTCTAGTTGGCAACTTCTTTCATTTTCCTTTTTTTTTATTATTATTATTATTGAAGTTATGGCAACTTTATATAAAGCCAAAGAAATTTATCAAATGGAGACGACCTAGACGTTCATCTGACTGGATATTAAAACGTCTTGAAAACGATCTTATTTCCTGAATTGTTGCTCTCAGCCATATTACATTTTTAATATTTTGATCGGTGTTAAGAGTTTTTTTTAACCATTTCATAAGAATAATTTGATTTACTTTTCTTTGAATATTTTTATATTATTTGCTTCTTCCTTAAAAATAATACCATATACTATATTTCTTTTATTATTTTCAGTTATTCATTTATGTTTCGTTCATTAAAAGTATGTATATTTACGACGTGTCATGACTTATTAAAACATACTTGGTAATTCTATTATTGCTTTCTTCGAGGAAAAAAATTAAGCATTTATAATAAAATACCTAATTTTAATATTTTCAATTGTTTAGTATTTTACTTTCATGGAACTCAAATAATATTTAAGTTAATAAGTTGTGATCATAATAAAGTCGAAATTTATTTCTCTCTTAACAACGAATTATAATTTAAATCATTTTTTTTTTTTGTATTGAAATTTCTATATTTATAGGGGTTTCAGTTAATATGCACGTCTTAGTTGTATTTTAGTTTTTTATTGTAAAATATACTTTCAATAAAATTGCTCTCGTAAGTATGATATTACATATTTTTCTATATTGATTATTATAAAGCATAAATATGATCATGATCATTCCACGGCTTCCACTCTACCACAAGTTCACTTTGAACGCTCGTGTATTTATTTGGTGTAAGCTGATAAAAAAAAAATATATCTATAAATACCTTTAAATCAGTTAAAGTAAACAAAAATCTTAGATTCCATTACGATCATTTAACAATATATATGCCTCTAGTGCAAAATGGACAAAGAGAGACCTTTTATAGCTCTTAATTTTCAATTATTAGATGAGTCTTTAGCCATAAATGGAAGTATAATGTAAATAGATAGGTAACATAGTGTTCACTTAAAGCATTGTGTATTTTGACGGTGTCCATAAAGTGAATGCTAACCTTTTGATGAATGACATTCTTGTTATATTTTGAATATAAAGAAAGGTTTTTTTTTACTGTCATCCATACCCATAAAAATGATAATAAACGGAACCTTTAGGTAATATAAAATAAATCGCTTTTAGGTAGTATAAAATATTTTAGTATTATTTTGAAAGACCAATGCTGTTTTTAATTTCCAAATAAAAATGATACAAGATTATTTGAGAAAGGAGATAAAAAACATCAATATGGAATCATTAATTTAAATTGTTTTGATTCTTATCATTTTACTTTGCCAGCAATGTGAGAATCAACGTCAATCAAATTATCATTGGTGATTTTTAATTAATTCCACTTATTAAATATTGTCATAATTCATTATTCTTCCTTAGTACCTACCTATACCAAATTAATCAAAAAATATATTTGAAATTGAAATATGAGATAACAAGTTTACAACAATTGGATGGCTTATAATTCTTCACATAATTTATAATATTCAATATTGACTTGACAATACTACATTAATAGTTTAAGTTTAAAATATACAAATTTAAATTCACAAAAATAATCATATAATTTAATGAAAAATTATAAAAAGACTTGATTATATGAATATATTTTCGTTATTAACATTAAAAATTATATACAATACATATTTATAAAATTATAAATGGATATACTATTTAAACATAAAATATTTATTATTTTTTACTTGTGTGTTTTTTTTTTTTTTTATCACTTAGGTTCTTGACATTTGTATAAATATATATTTTTTTCTTAGTCAAATTAATTTTTTTCTTTTTTTACGTAAGAATATTTAAAATCTAATTAATGTCTATTATAATTATAATAAATACTTGAAAGTAGTAAGGTATAGCACATACATTTATATTGTTCCACACCACTCATCACTGTACCTAACAGCTTTTTTCATTTAATAACTATAGTAGGAACGAGATATTTCTGGTAATGGATTTGATTTAAAAAAATATATATTACATGGAAAATGTCTTAAATATAAAATACGAGATTTTTTTTTAATTATTATAAACTGAATATAGTTTATAGCAGTATGTTAGTAATCGACTATCGAAAGATGTTTTAATTGCTTTTATTTTATAACTACATATTATAATATTCTACACTAATCTGAAATTTTTAAAAATAATTTTTATATAATAATTAGGAACTATACATTTATTACGAAAAAGTTTAAAATAAATATCAGTTATAAATTTATAATAATAAATTTAAATGCAGTTATATTGGTATATATTGTTATATATTATTAAAATAATTTAGCTAGAAATGCGTCCTTAGGTTAGGTTATTTAGAGCTTTATGTCCTCCTTCTACTTTGGAATTTCGAAGCAAAATTAACTCCATTCTTTTATGCTTTGTGTATGCTGGCTTATGAATTTAAACAAACTATTTTCTAATCTAAGAGGTTTTTCTGACAAATAAAATAC
The DNA here is from genome assembly GCF_020184175.1 of Aphis gossypii. Taxonomy (NCBI): domain Eukaryota; kingdom Metazoa; phylum Arthropoda; class Insecta; order Hemiptera; family Aphididae; genus Aphis; species Aphis gossypii. The sequence continues at coordinate 49,353,999 of NC_065531.1, forward strand.
TTTACAATATAGACCATAGAGGTAAAAATGATTAAATGGACAATTAGGTATCATAAGATTCTCAACTAGTATATCTCAGACCCTAAATTTCAAATTCGTGTATCTCGAAAAGGAATAAAGTATAAATGAGACATAAACGGATGGAGTTAATTTTGACTTAGTTGTATTCATACTGTATATTTTTACACTATATTTTATTTATAAACTTAATATTTGCAACTAAGCTCAAATGATTCTAAGTTTTTATTAGATTTTATTGTTGTAATAATTTTAATATTATAAATTTTATGAAATAATAAGTTGTATTATTACATCACATTAATAAATAAATAACTCTACCATTAACACACGTTACAGTGGGTCGATATTATGAATGAAAATGTGTTAGATTTAAATAAAAAATAATTTAATGTTAAGATATGAAATCATTACCTATACAATATTAACATTTATTAGAGCTCAGTAAACAAAAATTAATAAATGTAATCTAAGAGATTTTTTTATTTAGTGTTATTTTCATGTTACGGTTATATATTTTTTTAAATGTAGCTTACAAAATGTTTATTTAATGTTTATTCTTCAGAACCATTAGTTAAATCTATGACTGTTCAAAAATTATATATTAATAACTGTACATATATAGATTAAAATATAGGTAATATGTAAAAGTATACATAAAAAATAACGAATGATAGAGATAATATTCGACATGTATATGGTCTACCTCTTAATAAGACCAATTAAGCAAACATAAACAGAAAATTATATTAAAATGTAATTTGATGTAATTAAACAATAAGCAATGAGATATCATAGAAACATAGATGTTACGACTATGGAAAAAATAATTTTTGTAGTATCTAAATAAGGAAGGATATTAATGATCCGATTACAGAATTTAATTTTATAATAAACTGTGTTAACACTGTTGTGAGTTATTATATTAGTGACGATGTCTAATGTAGGTTTATTATTTACAACAACTTCTGTACATGATCTCATATAGGACTTGGCTTGAGCGTCCGGAATCTTGAGTGGAGGGGGTTTTGGAGGAGATCTGAGTATTATAAAAACCAAAAGAGTGTGTTTTGTCCTGGGAAAGTCTAATTTTTTTGTGAGACGTGCATCCTTTATAGTTAGCGGTGTGCTTGCCAAAACATAAAACGCATCTAGCCAGATAGTCCTTTGTTTGTTGCATGATGCCGAGAGATGTTCTTCCCCACATTTAACACATCGTGAAGAGTAGAAACAGTACTTCCGGATATGCCCATAAGTCTGACATACGTGGCACAGCGGAGGACTTTTAAACGGGTGTAGTTTTTCGACGAATATTTTTTTGCTGAGAAGAAATTCGGTCTTGTATATGTTCAAATTATTTGAGTCATTTTTTATGTCTACGAAAAATAGTGGAAAGGGTGATTTATTGGAAAATCGTTTAATGTTATGGACTTTAGTAACGTGGTGACCAAATATGAAAGACTGGCAATGATGTCTTCATAGAAAGTGGTAGGTTGAAGATTGCGAATAACTACGCGTAACAATCAATTAATATTAGCCTAATAAGTATGAAAGAAGACGTCAATATACATTAGATGTTGTATGAGCTGGTTTTTATTCTCTCGAAAATGTGTGCGGAAAATAAGATAAGTTTTAATAGATTTACAAATGAAATCAGTAGTTAAAAATAGGTAACAACTAACAGGGTAGAAGTGAAGGTGAAGATATTACTCACATTTTTTATATACATTGGCGGTTGTTTGCCTGTATCGTACTCCAACTGTAGCATTTGAATCTCGACTTTGAATAGTGTTGGAAGATGAGTTAACGTTGTGCTTGGCAATCATAGAAAACCGATTCGGATTGGAGAAGAACTTGGTTTTCTTTTTTCGCCTGCCTTTGGTGACATAGAAAATGGAGAGTTTACGGTTGTTATTATTTTTAGAATCATTAGATTAAAATGATATAATTAATTACTCTTACGTACGCAGTATACGATTATGAAATACAGGCTGAGCCGTATAATCGAATATAATATAAAGGAGTAACGAGCATACTGACATCGGAATGCGTGTGTGCACCTGACGGTATTCGAAACTGAACTGAATATACATACTTATATTTAACAATTAGTTAAAACATTTATGATAATATTATTGTTGTGTTTGAATTATGTCAAAATGACACCTGATGTGGGTTTCTGCAACCATGGTGAAGTACAAATGTACAATTCTACATATTTGCATAATCGTGTAGATTATTAATATTCACAATTCCACATAATTTTAAATGCAATGTTGCGATTCCGAAAACGCGTAAATTCAAAAAAAAAAAAAAACATAATACATGTATTATTGTAACATTTGTAACATAATATTATATATTATGACAAATCGTTTTGTGTTTAAAACGATTCTGCATTCTTGAAAACAAAACTTAATTCAGAAAACATGGTTTTAGTTTATATTTTACACATTGTTGGATTCGTTAAATTATAGAATTTTTTGTTGTAACTTAGACATGATATGGTTAATTATATCCTTATGATAAGATACATATTGGAATTTTAACAAATCGTTTTTTTGTCTATGAGATCAACATCATCAAATATCAATTATTGTAAAAAGTTCATAAATTTTATTTTACAGATAAATATAAATTGCGTTATAAAATACACACCTACAACACTACAAATATTATACATAATATTATATAATATTATTTGTATTATTATTATATAAAATATTCTATTGAACCGAAATAAAATGTTTTTAGTTCCAATATTCTCCCAAATGGCCAAATCCTAACATTTACAAATGAAATGAATTTAATCAGTAACATACATCCATAATAACGACATTAAGTTTAAAAAAAAATGATCAATTTATGAAGTAGAGTTAATTAGTTATTGTATGGCATTATTGCATTTGAAATTATACGGAATCGTGTGTATATAATATCAATAGCTATTACAATTTACAATGTAAATTTGTGGAATCGTGTTGCAGTCAGACACCGAAATGAAAATTACCGAGCTCTTACCTATGTACATTTATTTACTCAAATCAATTTTTTTTAAATATATAATTCGTATATTAGTTAAATAGTGAGGTGTATTATTCAATACTTATTATAAATTTTAATAAATACAAATCGTAAAACTATAAATTATTGAATTACTTAACGATAACATATAATATTCTTGAATAAAGTAAAAAAAAATTGTATCGAATTAATATAATAATGTTATGTAAAATTATTTTATTAATATAAACCTTATCAAAAAAACAACTATTTTTGAAAAAAAAAACCATTTATTTAAATATTTATAAATTTATAGATTTAAATATTTTAAAACAACATAACGATCGAGTCATGTACCTATACGTTATACATGTTAAAATACGTCATTATACTTTAAAAATTATATTTTCTAACTTATTGTAATATTATTCCCTCATCATGTTATTTCTTATTACAAAGTAAATTTTGTATTCTGCACAGCATACATTTTATATTACATAGTGCGAGTACCTACAACACAGATTAACCTATTTAGTTATATTGATAGAATTTAACGATAACGAACAAACTAATATGGCAGTAATAGTATATATTGCATAAAATCATTGATATGCATATGTTACTAACGACATAAATTTATCATATTTTGGACATCACTTATAACTTATAAGTTATAATATACACAATAAATGCGTATCGATTAAATGTTTAAAATAAATTCACTAACATCAAACAGTTTTACTTGATCTTCATGGTTTAAATAATCAAAATATATTTTTTTAGTTTATGATTGATTAAAAACTATAATAAAGGTCATAACACTCGTTTTTATAAATCTAAGAATAGAATAAATAGCAAATACAATATTTTTGATTTAATTGTTATACTTTAAAAACGTATATTAGTAAATCATATAAATTTATACTTTTTAGTTTTTTTCTATCAAATACAATGACAAATAATGTGATTTTTGACGATTTATTATCCATGTTTTATTTTCCATAATTGTTATTACTATATAATATTCTAATGAAATGTTTTGATATAATAAAATGACAAAGTTTACTTCAAGTAAAAACGACAGCTGTAGACAGAATGTTTTACATTGTACACAAAATATGTATAAAATTAGAATTTATGCATTATAACTTTAATATTTAATTTATACCTACAGCAATAATAACTTTCAAGAAATAATTTTAACGTAATGGTACGTACTATGTCTATTAACCACCCCGTAGACGAGTTTCTAAATATCTCTTTTATATTGCTACCTGTCATGAAAATCAACTGAAAATGTTCTGCCAGGTTTCCATACAGGATATAGCAGGGAAAATTGTGATGTCCTATAATAATAATACAATGACAAATTAAATAATGATATAGTATAATTTCTATTAAACTGTGGAAATTTGAACATTTTTAGGTAATACAGTATTTAATAATTAATAAGTAATTTATATAATACTATATAGTAATAATATTATGATAATTAGTATACATTTATTAAGAATAACAACTATACACGATCTTGAAGGAAAATTTGTCTGAAAACCTTTCTTCGACGACTCTTTTATAAAAATCAAGCATCGGAAAAACTAATTTTTTTTATACCAAAATGTTAGTAATGCATTTTTATTAAAAATATTAATAAAGTAAATACAGAATTTAAATAAAATCCAACATCATTTTATCAGATTTTTATTTTATTTGCAATATTTTGTCTATAGAGCACCTCATTTTTGTGATAATGTTATAATGGTTTTTTTTTTTTTAATATAATATAATCCCTGATGAAATGGCGATTCAAAGAAATAAAGTAATTTTTTTTATATAAATTACTAAATAACATATTGGTCATTTGATTGTTCTAAATAACTAGAAAATTTAAATTTTAAAATAAACTAAATAAATCCCCAATTTCCTAATTTATTTAATTTGAAACAGTCTAATAAAATATACACACAATTTACCAGCCAAAATTGTAGTGCTTGCAGATAGGTAATTCATTATTTTAAGCTTTTTACTAATAAATAAAAATTATACCATAGGTAAATTAAAAAAAAATAAAAATAAAAAATTTCAAATATATATTTACAGAACGCAAAAAGGTAAAATATTTTGAAAATTAAATCAAATGAAAAAAATGATTGTACCTATTAACAGCCAAAACTATATTTTTTTTTTACATTTATTCATTTTTAAGTTATAACACAAAACAAAATCGTTTTTAGAAAATCTGGTTGTGCATAAATTTAATAGGTATTCTATATTTTTCTATATTGTTTTTTTTAAGTTTTTATGATTATTTTAAAAATACTGAATATTTTTACTTATGACCTTTCAAAGTACCAAGTGGTTTTATTTGTTACCAAAAATCATTATTACTGATTCAAACAGAAATGACAGATCTAAAAAACATACATACATACTGCCCTGCTACCAAGAATTGCAGTAACTCCAAAATTGTGAAAAGTGAGGTTATATAATATTCTTATTAATTGAACTATCCCGCGTCTTTTTTTACTAAGGTAAAATGCAGTAAAAATCACTATAAACTCCTTGAAAATCGATTATTATTTCAAAGATATTCTGGAATTCAGGTAAAATACTAAGCAAAAGTGCAGTAACGCCATATACTAAGAACAAAAGCAGCAAGTCCATGGATTTACTGCATAATTTCTTAGGAATCGGATTTCTAGAAGTTTTACATGCTCTTACTGCATATTGCCTTAGTAATATTGTGTGTTTAAATGGCTTCTTTGCCGTAACTCCATAAAATAACTTTTTGACATAACATAGGCTTCAGGATCTTTGAATTTAGATAATTCTAAGTTCTAACCATGGTTATACTTCATAATAATATTGTATTTGATTAGATAAGATTGATTACTCCTAATCTAACAAAAATCAATAGGAATGGATTTACTGCATTTTGTAAATTTAATGTGGGTTATTTCTTAAGTAAAAATGCAGTAACTCCTATAATATGTTTAAAAGTGGTAAAAAACATACAAAAAATGAATAAAGTACAAAAAAAATATATCAACAAATAACTTGAACATCTATTAAAAATGATTTATAGAAAAAATCATTAAAAAATAATAACTTCTGGGTCAAAAATTAAAAAAACCTTTAAACACGATTTCCCAACATTTCACTTTTTGGAGTTACTGCAATTCTTGGTAGCAGGGCAGCATACTCATAACATCGAAAATTCAATACATGGTGCGATGAGT